>NC_071281.1:3585000-3747500 GCF_023375685.1 Ictalurus furcatus
ATACATCAACACTATATAATCATTCATATTCAATATACATTCACTCTGTTTACTTGTCACTTGTAGTTTGCCTGTTGTGTGTGCGTGTAATGATCTTCAATGATTAATGAACCTGTTGTGCTTGTAGGCGTGGCCTGTCCAGGAATTTTTTTTTTTTTTTTTTTTTTTTTTTTTAAAACAAGAAGCGTTACATAACACACTAAAGAGTGTGATCATTGGTCATTTAATTTATGTGCACACTAGTTTCATTCACAGAATAGCAAAGTATATAAATCTGCACCAATGATCTCTACAAACATTTAATAAGAGATTGTATACCACAGGATCGAACGAAACCACGGTTATAAAGTTTTTCTTTGTGTTAAACTGTAAATGGGAACTAACAGCAGGTTAAAGCTGTGATGGAGAAACTAAAGAGACGTCACACCATAGGACTGGTGTAAGATTCTTTCAAACCAATCGCCTGGATTTTTTATTTATTACCGCATCATAACTAATTTACATGGAATTGAGGAAAGTACAACTTAAATGTGACTGAAATCGAGGGGGCAATTTCATTTTGCACACATACACGGAAAATGAATCATCTGTTTCTTGCTAATGTGAATAAACATGTAGGTTAAAACTAGGGATGCACCGAATGTTCGGCAACCGAAATTATTAAGTGAAAAGGCAGAATAAATTTGACCGAACAATGATGGGTTTGATGACACGACCAAATAGCCTAGCAACCAGAGTGAGATGCGGAGAGATGAGGGGGCGCACGCATGCACGAGCTACGTGCACGAGTGCTCAGCGAGCACATGCTCTTCGGATGTTGATGACCCTGACATTGTTTACTGTGGACACTTGCATTTGTTTTGTTTCTGTTCTGTCACCTCCCTGTTTTGTCATTGGTTGTTGTTCGGGGGTGTGGATTTATTGTTTTCAGCTGCCAGCGTTTAGCGCTGATTATATTCAGGATATATACCGCTCGCGCCCCTGTACACCTCACGGAGTATTCTGCCACGTCGGAAGACGTAAGAGAGTAGAGTACGGAAGCAGGTGCTGGTAACGACGTATTTATTTAAGCGCAGGCAGACAAATCCAAATCGTGATCCAAAAAACGTTGTCAAGACAGGCAAAGGGTCGGGCGATCGGCAAACAAGCATAAACGGGGCAAAGCAGGAATCAGAGTCACGGTCACAGAAAACAGGGTCAAAACACAAAACAA
This sequence comes from Ictalurus furcatus, assembly GCF_023375685.1. NCBI lineage: Eukaryota > Metazoa > Chordata > Actinopteri > Siluriformes > Ictaluridae > Ictalurus > Ictalurus furcatus. Next base: position 3,586,214 of record NC_071281.1, read on the forward strand.
GAAACATGAACTAGTACTATGGAATGGGAGTGGAAAAAACAAAGGGGACTAAATGAACTAATCTATAGTTTAAACTAACTAAATCCATCAAGGAACATAACATATCTAACTATACTATATCTACTATAATACTTCGCGAGGTGTACAGGGACGCGAGCGGTATATCCCCCCAATATAACCATTTTTTGCACTCTTGTCAATGCACTTTTTAGTTGTAGGCTACAGAGTGTTACATTCTTTCAGCAGTCAGTTATAGGCCTAACATAGGCTATTCAAGCAGGGCTCAAAGATGACCACATCAAAATATTTTTATTTTACGAATTTATTTATTTAAAGTTATATTGTGCCTTGTTGGTAGCCTATGCCTGCTAGAATGAAAAAAAATGTTCAGTGTTAAATAAATATTTTAAAATTGTAGTTTTTGTAATCGATTTTTTCTTTGAAAAGCAAGACAAAATAGTAAAAAGCACATTTTGACTAATTATGCTAATTATGCTAAATTATGCTAATTTATGCTACATAATTATGGTGAAAAAAATGGCAAAATAAATGCAAAAACCGTGTTCGGTATTCGGCCAGGTTTTTCATTATATTCGGTTTCGGCCAAGAATTTTCATTTCGGTGCACCCTAGTTAAAATATTCTCGACATTCAGTCTTAACATTGATGCTCACATTTCAGTAATTATTAGATTTCACTTTTCTATACACTACACACACCCGCTTACTGCGGTGTTAAACACTCACCTGTGTGTATCAGAAGCAGGAAGGTGAAGTAGAAAATCCAGCTGTAATTTAAAAAACAGAAAGAGGTGGAACAGCAGAATAAATTCACAGTATAACTGTATAATGGAGTTATAAATGAGTTTAATAGTTCAGTTCGAGAAACTAGAAGAAACACTCAGCAATCAGAAATGTAGTAAGTGAATAATAATGACGTGTTTGTTGCCCTTCTTTCTGCCCTTAGAACACACAGGGCCTGTAGGGATATGTTCAACACGGGCAGATAATCACTCTGCAGGTTTTGGATCCATTCCTGAAGTCACTACAGAGCTGATTGACATTGCACAGTTCTTATACAGAAAGCTCACAAAGCCCAGTTAAGGCTTTTTAATGGAGGTTAAGACGTAATAGTTTCAGTTTTAGTTATCTATCTGCACGTTCAATCAGTGACTCAACGTATACAGTAAACTTCAATTTTATTAAACATTCCTGAGCTGGTGCCCTTACAGTCATGGGGAAAAGAAAGTGCACCCTCTTACAATTCTGTGTCAGGGCCTGAATAAAATTGTGTAAATAGGGCTGCACAATTAATCGGATATCGATCGCGATTACGATTTTGACTGCCCACGATTAAATGAACATGATCGACTGCGATAACATTTAAAGTTCGTCCTCCGCTCATAGAAAACTCTGCTGCAGATCAAATCAAGCGCTTCCTAAACTTACAGCCAATCACATAGAGAGGCCCAGGGATGCCATCATTTCGTAGTGCCAAAACCCAGAAATGGATTTAGCATTTTAGCGCTTGAGCTGCCAGTTTTTCTGTGAGCTCCAGCACTTGCGCGAGGGGAAATCATGACACTAGCACTATGCTAAATGGCACTACAGAGGTTGTCGGGGACATTAAACGTCATCACGCCGAACAGGAAAAAACTTTGCAGATAAACTCAGGGCTCTATAGTGTGACCATTTCACTCGCGTTTGCGACCGAAAAGTACTTTGTGCGCCTGTGAATAAATATTTATTCGCACCGGTGCGAGTGACCTGTTTGGAGTTGTATAATACAATCGGAATAAAAACTACAGGAAGTCCAAAATGCAACTATACCACGCAACAGTTACTTTAACACTGCTTTTCATCTCCTCAGTCAACCGAACAAGTGTGTAAATACTGCAGAGAAGCCATTATAATGAAGAGAGTAACTCTGTACATCATCTGCTTCTCTCAACTCTCCGATCTCACAACCGGCATCTTTTATTGATCACGCAAAATGACCTGAACTTTCACCTGCTCGGGTAGAAACAGCGGCTTCACGCGGAGTAAATTAATAATAATGCCAACGCTACAAGGTGGGTTTAATTCAAACTTCTTTATTAAATAATTCCTCACCAATCATAATCAAGAGTAGCAACTGTTCAGAAGGAGTACGCTGCTGCTCTCCTTCACGCTCTTCACTAACTCAAATACATAGCGTATTCACTTCATTTAAACTCAGGGTTGCCAGATATCACTAGAAAAGTCAGCTCCAGTTTCCATGTTTTGATTTAATCCCCCCAAAACACAATATTATCAGCAGACATGGCAACACTGTACTGTGGAACCAATCTAAAAGGAACAACTGATAAAGAAACAAACAGAAAACTAATAAAATGTAAAGACAGAGAATCTGTTTACTTATAAATAAATCATTTAATATAAAAAATAGATATTACAATAACTTCATAAAATATGAATAAAATGAGAGATTAAATGATGTTTAATTACCATGGGTTGCATTTAATATCAATTTGACATTAATCTTAGTAAGCTATATCATTAGAAGGCTATTAGCCTTTTTCCTAATATGGATCATGCTTGTGTTAGTTTGCTCTTAATTAGGACTCTTTATTGTTTAAGATATTTAAAAATAAATATTTTATGCTTGTTTATTTATCAATTAACCAACAGTATTTCTCATTGCTATTATTTTAACTCAATTAACAGTGACCATGAGCAGAGAGCTTACATTTAACTGTTTATGACAGACCTCCTGATTAAAGCTTAAATAAAAAAAGATTGGTATCTGGATCGGTTTCGGTCATAAAAATCCTGATCGGAGCGTCAGTAATGAACACCATTAAACTAAAGCGCTTTGCATCTGACGGGTAAATGAACTCACCCAATCACATCCTATATGAGATTATTCAGATATATACACAATATACACAGAGCGGTTCGAGAACTGACTCCAGCCCAGAACCATGACAGTGGGAAATGTCTAATAGTGTAGCTGTAATATATTTAAGAGGAGCAGACTTCAAACACTGAACATTGAGGTTTATTGTATTTGTTTACCAGGTGGAATAGATTAACGGTTGTTGTTTTTTTTGCATACAACTGAAAATATTAAATTTAGTTTATCAGAAAGTAAATTAATGTGTCATGGCTCACACTAGGTTCCTAAATTCTATCATAATTCTCCAGCTCAAGTTTTGTCATGCATAGAACAGCTGTAGAATATATTTTAGCTAGTATACCTAGGTCAGGAAATTAGCTAGCTCCGTTATACAGTTTCTCCTGCAGCGGCGAGTTAGCTTAGCTTAACCAGGCCTTAAACTGAACACACCTGATACATACCTCACATTCATTGCGTACAACCCCGTGGAAACAGTTTCTAATAAAATTAATAAAATATAAATTTACAGAACACAAATATTTACAAAAGGCTAACGTCCGTTACGAATGAACCCAGGTGGAACTTTTAAGTGCGCATGCGCTGAACACGTCACCTGATGACGTCTATTGCCAAAATATTGTTTAATTGTTTTATTTGTTTAATTTTTATTTTTTAATTTTTGCTGTTGTTACTTTTTGTATATTAATTTAAAAACATACGTATGGAGCCGCTGCGAGAGTTCAAATCTATTATTAAGGAAAAAATACGAACAAATCTATTGTAATTCCCCACTTACAACCGGTAAAAACCACCGAAAATGCCCCTTGTCGTGGAAAACAATCTTTTAGATGTCAAAAAGTAAATCAACTTTATTGAAACAATAAAGTGAGACAGTCTGCAGAAAGTCCAAATTATGCAAACACACACAGCACTTTTTATAACTTTCTCCACAGCATAGTCATTGTAGGTGGGGTTTTGCCTTTCCTCATTAAAACAGACCAATCTTCTTTGCCACAATTAAATATTCATGTCTATGTGTTATCTTAAATTTGTGGAGCATGTGCAGTTAGTTGTTTTTCTTGAAAAGGTTTCATGAGGACATGGTTTCTTTTTCTTCTTCTTCTTCTTCTTCTTCTTCTTCTTCTTATTTATTTTATTTATTTATTTTTTTTTTTAAAAAAGGTTTCACTCAGACTGAGTCCTGACCTTGATCCACACTCCCTTTTTTTTTAGGCCTCATCCTAATTCGTTAATTGGTATCTGGCCTCAAAGTTTTCTGCTTCTGTGGAGGAGGATACCGGCTGGTACAGAAAGAACAATTGTTGTACAGTAAGACACAGAGTTCATCTAACGCAACACACACTCAGAATATAACTTGATCAAACGTTGTTCTATGGATTTAGATTATGCTTCTAACTATTGATTATGCATTTTAACTAATATTGATTATCCGATTATGCTTAAATAATAATTCTAAATGTTGGTTATACATATTATACACTTCAATAACATATCCAAATGTTATTTACACATATTGATTACACTTCATAAATATTGCTATATATTTTCCCCCTCTGGGACTTACTAAGTCCCACCTAGCTCGAGAGAGTAATCTCACAATCCAGTCCCTTCATTTACACTAACTAGTGATCAATGTATGATCATATCATCCATCTACCAATGACCAAATCCTGAAACTACTCTCTCTGGAGACGAGAAACAAACATCTCCTCTCCCATTGGCTAGAAGGAGTAAAAGATTCTGTCTCCCTTTCCCTAACCACAAAAATGAAGACAGTGTTTGTAAGCGTGAGCATGCATTTGGTTTAACACTTGCCCGGGTTTTCACGGTTATATAAAGTACACAGTTGATCAAGCACATATAGTTGATACAAGCATAGACTAATAAATATGAATACAAAACAATTTTCTCAGTTTGATTACAATGATAAATCAGACAGTGATCACCCTGTCTCTAAACACACTTGATTATATTTTAATAGAAAAATAGAAAAAATGGGTAAAGCAAAAATAAAAATCCATCACATCCTTTCTCAGGGGATGTCTTCAACAGAGATACTTCGCATATCGCAGGGGAACACCCTTGGGGAGAAGTGTAGGCGAGCACTTACACCCAGGGCTTGGTTCATCAAACTTTTTCTTCGTCCTCACTTGAGGAACTGGAATCTGTTCCATCCTGTTGCAGCTGATCAGAGATCCAATCTGGCTCACTGATTGTCTCATTCAGCTTTAGTTCAGTACTGTTTTGGAGACCAGTCAAGGGCTGAATAGTCAATTGTGGAAAGGTTGTCCTGGAAGGGACATCTGCTTGGGCCTCTTTCTTCTTCAGCAGGTGCATCAGGCTCGTCAGAACCACTCTCAGCAGCAGGAGCCCTTCTTTCCTCCTGCTCTGTTGGTACGACCCCTGACTGACCTTCTTCTTTGCCATCGCCTGAGACTGCCATTGGTTCTCCCTTACCTTCATTCTGTGTGGAGCACAGACACACAGGAGATGCTGGGTACAGTGACCAAGTGATTAACTTTATTTTCTCTTACGCAGGTGCTACCAGAAGTGAGGAGGTGTGCGGGGGTGTGAGTCTGTGAGTATTTGTGTGGGGCTGGCGTTGCAGTGCTCTCCAGGGCGTGTCGGGATTCCCTTGAAGCGTGAGGGCTTCCTCATGCCATCGTGAAGTGTCGCGTGCGAGCTCACCAGGCCGCGTCCTCGTCTGCACCCGAGCCTTCTGGAAAGAGAGACACTGAGAGAGAGAGCGATTAGAAAAGAATGCCGCCGTATGGAGGTCGGAATCATTCAGGAAGAGGTGACGCGCACATGTCATGCGAGCAACTACTCAAAAACGTACAGACGGAAGAGCATCCTCTTATACCCCTCCCCCGTCTGCTGAGTGTTGGAATTCTCCCAACCGACTCCCCAGTCGCCGGCCGGGGTTGTGTCGGTGGCTCCGCCCCATCATGACGGGCCTTCCGGCTGTCGTCGGGCTTGACGTGAGGCTGTCCGTTTCGTGCCTGCACAGCAGTCGGGGTAGGAGCAACTTTCTCACAATGCGCGCCGGCTGTCAGTCCGTTGCGACTATATATATATATATATATATATATATATATATATATATATATATATATATATATATATATATATAATCCTGTGTTTAAAAACATGGCTTGCATCTATCATACTTCACTTTCACACACTAATGCACTGCATTTAGGGGTTTTTTTTCACCACTGTAGCATTGCATCATCAACATACGAGTTAACATGTTAAAGTTGTGTTTATTAATCATATCACATCACATTATTATTTTAGTATGAGGAGGTGCAGCACACCTTAACGAACGGATACGTCAGGACGACTAACCTCAACAGTACATACAATCTTCTACAGCCCCGAACCTGTGACCTGGAGTGACCCACACAGCTGCAGGTTCATTCTGGCTCCTGAGAGGATGTTTTCTGAATGTCAGATGAAGACATGTCTTTTGTTTTGTTGCACTATCCTGCCCCCTGCTGTGCCCTTATGGTAGTTTGGCCAGATTTTAAAGAAATATTTTAGTCTGGATTTTAAAAAAAATTATGTTATATTTGTTCAAAGTGTGATGTGTGTGTAAATGTGCTTCTGATTTATTTAGAAAAGCTTGTACACTGGATAATTGTAATGTAAATGCATAAGCCCGTGTCATAAAGCCTTACCACCACTAGGGGAGGTGTTCTACAACTCAGAGATTTAGCATCCAATAGTCAGGTTCCCGCCTGGCATGTTTCAATGTTTACTTAATAAGAAATATAGCGATAAATCGCTAGAATTTTGACCAGTGTTACTGAATGGTCATAAACACTACCATCATTTCAGTTTGTACATATTGTGGAGGAAAGTGAACAGATTAGCCGGATTTTTCCTTTGAAATGAAGCTTTTGTTATGTATTTGGATGATTCTCTGACAGAATAGGTTGTTGAATAAACTTAATCATATAAGTTTATTCAACAACCCCCTCCGCACCGGTATGCATAGTGAGCCCCTTCCGCACCGGTATGCAACGGGATAGCAGCGCAGCACTCGGGACCAATCATTGTACAGACATCTTCCTCACGGGCCCGCATCTGATCCAAGACGAAGCGGTTCTGAGCAGTCATAAGTGAGGTGGCATGTAGTTGATCGCGGAGCAGTCCAAAAGCGCCCACCGAATAGTTAATGAAACGTTGCTGGTTGTACCACATGTAATTTATCCAAGCCGCATTGCGGTTAATCTGGACAGCTGGATACAAAATAGACGCCACACCGCTGCCGACGGCCTCCATAGCTTTGTAGCAAGCGGGTACACCGACGGGGGTCCCCCCAAAGTCTAGATTGACTGTCTCATCAATGGCCCAGTCATAATAGATCGATGTTTTGGCATCATGGATATACTGAGTCCACAGGGCAGCATCCCTGTGAGAACGGGAGCGGCTAGATGAAGGCTGGTCAGCCACCACCAAAACACGGGTTTTACCGTCCAACCTAACCAGGGTGCAGCACCCTTGCCATTCCGCAGGCAAAGACTGGCGAACACGCTGGCCCCCGCAGAACCAAAAAACATCGGCAAGGGGCACGGTACCTGGGCCGGAAGGGGAAGTGTTACAATTATGGGGTCAGTGCATGGGGAAGAGTCACAAACAGAGAGGGTATTAACCCACAGGTCATCAGCGAGCAGGGAGACATTGCAGCAGGCGGACAAATTTCCCACGGGGTATACACCAAAAAGAGAGCAGAGGCATAACGGAAAGAACACGGGTAGAGACGGTCGAACGGGGATAAAAGCCGACACCCGAGTGGACATGGGTTGAAACAGGCACGAGGTGCTAGCATTATGCATCCACGTTGGGCCAAAATCAACAGAGAGGGCCCCAAAGAGGCAAACTGTGGGACACAAGAACTCGATGGAGTAGGGGTCAGTGAGGCACTCAGACAGGTTCCCCATGGGTAGCATAAGATGGGGAGCGGGGCTATGATCATGACAAACGAGACATGTACGATCCATCACAGATTGGGTGGTATGGAACATCCATGCCAGATACATATTACTTTGCTCGCGGGCAAGGTAGGTGTTATCTGTCGAAACTGAATAGCGTTACAATTTCATTAAACCTCGGGCAACAGGAGATGACACAGCAGGGGCAGCTAGAAGGGGGCATAGCACAGGGGATGTGAACGGGGTGCCTGTACTATCATGGTAGGAGCAAGATGTGCCAGAGCAAAGGAAAGGCAGTCAAATGGGACCAATAACGGGTGGCGGGGCAGTACCATCGAAGGTGCACTTGTTTGTCAGTGCCCGTCCAACAATCTGAAGGTGTCCCACACGAATTCCACTGAGCGGGCCTGGGAAAAGGTGAAAGAAGCCAAGTGTGGCCTTCCCCAAATCAACGACTCCTCGTGGGCGAGTCTAAGGAGAGCCAACGCACACATCGAGCTGCGAACACCCACATCTGAGTTGGGGGAGACCAGGACAGAGCACGCCGAACTCTGGGAAAGGGGGTAGAGCGGGAGGGAGCGACCAAACGGAGTTTTGGATCGAGAGGAAGGAAAAAGAACGCTACTAGGCCTGCCACAAAAATAAACCCCGCACCAATAACCCTCCCATACATGCTATTACTCGGCAGAACCGCCATCGGTCCCTTCTGGAGTCGGCAGCGGGGGAGTGTGCAGGGAGTCAGGCGAAGGCTGGAGCTCAAGAGGCACGCTCAGACGAGCCTCAAGGGACTGGAGCGTATCAAAGTCTATCGTGCCCAGGGGCAAGGTGATGGGGTCGGCGGGAACCTGAAAGAGATGGGCAAGCGTGGACAGAATATCACCAGTCGGGGGTACACGGTCCTGCGAGCCAGAAGCTCCGTCACCCGTCACTTCTGTTGGGGGCGAGGGTGCCGGGTCAGGATCAGACTTTGGCGAGGTGTTGGGCGGAGAGCCGGGTGGGCCACTGTCATCCGACTGAGACTGTCTTTTCACTTTTGCAACAGCCCGTCGTTTAGTCTGGGCTCGAGTGCCCTGGGCAGGGCTCAATGACGCATCTGAATCACTGTCACTATTGGTCGATAACACTGCCTCAGTAGGACCTGAGGGCTGCTTTAAACTGTCTTGGCCAGAGGTTGATGGGTGTTCATCAGTCGTGGCTCGCAGTAGTGGCCCTTTACCTGCTCCGGCACGGCTGCAGTGGTTCAAGTGATACCAGTGGTCCCTCCCCTCAACTTTAACAGCCGTGGGGGTGGCAGCGGCCACGGTGAAGGGTCCTTCTTGGCATCCCGAGACCAATGTACACTTGGTCGCCGGGTTCCACTAGTCGCATGTCCTCCCATACCTTGTCCTCTCCATGGACCGCCTCACGAACCTATGAATACAAATGTCTATGGATTTGGGTGAGGGTTCGCACATAATCTTGCATCTCGTCCTCCAATTGTTCCGGGGCCAGCCCTGAGTATGGACCTCGGGTGAAAGCCATGGGCATTGGGTGCCCCGTGAGCATTTCATGGGGAGTCAAGTGCGTGATGCGACAGGTCTGTGAGCGCATTTTCATTAATGCCAGTGGTAAGGCTTGGACCCAATTTAGGCGAGAACTCTCGCATATTTTTGCCAATGTACTTTTTAGAGTACCGTTACACGCTCAACCATCCCCTCGGATTGAGGGTGATACACACATCCTAGTTTATGATCTATCCCCAAGGCAGCCACAATATTATCGATTACGTTATTCACAAAATGGGTGCCATTGTCCGAGCTCAGAATCTCTGGAATACCGAACCGGGGAATGACCTAGCGGCAGAGGAATTTGGCAGCGGCTCTAGCATCCTCCTTGGAAGTCACAGTTGCCTCCACCCACCTGCTAAAGCGATCTGTTATCACTAGAATGTAGCGCTTCCTTTCTTTCCTGTTGTCTGCTCCCATGTCTACATAATCCATCATTATATGGCGCAAGCGTCCCGTTGGCGGAGGTATATGACCTAAGGGGGCAGTAAAGTTCTTCCGCACATTGTTCCTGATGCACACATCACACCGGTTTAGAACATAGTCCACCATACTGGCCAGGTATGGGCACCACCATTCCTGACGGATTTTTCGGATAGTTTCAGCCCTGTGGGTATGGTCCAAGCCGTGGGCTTCTTTGATCAAAAGCGGGAGGAAGCTGGCTGGGGCTACGCACAACCCGTCCACGCTGCGCCACAAGCCAGTACCTGCTTCTTTTTTCGACCCCCTTTTTATCCACGCAGTTATTTCGGCCACCCCTGTGGCGTTTTGCAGCTCTACTATATGGGCCACATTGTCTTCCTGTGGATGTCACGTCTGACCCTCCCCGGGATGTGTTAGAGCCATCATTTGAGCAGCCCCTATGGCAGCTTTCTTTGCTGCCTCATCGGCAAGCGCATTCCCTTTAGTGATAAATGAATCATCAGTCTTATGTGCCTTGCATTTCACTACAGCCAGCTTTGAGGGTAATGTCATAGCATATAGTAAATCTGAAGTTGCCACACCGTGGGTCACAGCGGACCCATCCGCCCGTTGGAACCCCCTCTGGGCCCAGATTGGTCCAAACACATGGCAGACCCCATGAGTGTAGGCTGAATCTGTATACACTGTACAACTTTCATTGCTAGCCAATTTACACGCTGCTGTCAATGCTTTCCGCCAACTGGGCTGAGCAGGGTTGGGGAAGGGGAACACTCATTACCACCTCAAAAGTTACCGGGCGATGTTTTGCTTCTACTATGGTGTACACAGCTTTATTACCTGTATCTGTTCAAAAACAGGAGTCATCCACAAAAAAACGTGTGCTTGGCATTATCTATAGGGCAGTTCTCCAGATCGGGATGTGCTTTCAGGAATTTTTCTGATTCTACAACGCATTCATGGGGCACGCCATTGAGCGGGGTTACCATCTTATCAGCCGGATTCACCATGGTACACCGTTCTATAGTAAACTCTGGGGCTGACAGAATAGAGTCATACCTCGTGCGCCGGGAGTTTGTTATTACAAAAGTCTGGCTCGTCAGGAGCGCATGTAGTGCATGGGTCGTATACAATGTAACTGGGTGCCCCATGGTGATTGAGGGCACTTTTTGATATGCAAACGTGGCCACTGCCAAGGAGCGATAAGGTGGCATCCCCTTTTCCACGTTATCATGGGTCGTGCTATAATAGGCGATGGCCTGTTTCCCCATGCCTTGTTGTTGTTGAGTTAAAACGGCCGAAGCGTACCCTTTTCTTTCGGACACATAGAGATGGAACGGCTTCGCGTAGTCTGGGTTGGCCAATGCGGGAGCGGTTATTAAGGCCTTTTTTATATCTACGAACGCAGCTAGGGCTTCAGGAGTCCAGACAAGCGGGGCACTCGGCCGTGACTGATCTGCTGCCCTGATCATGTCCCGTAATGGTTGAACCCTTAGTGCAAACTCGCATATCCACGGTCAACTAAACCCGGCCATTCCTTAGAATGCCAACATTTGACGTATGGTGTTTGGCTGTGGGGCCTTACACATGGCTTCCACATGTTTAGGTGCGATTGTACGGCTTTCTCATTCTAACACGCGGCCTAGGTATTCCACTTTTTGTTTACAGAATTGCAACTTCTCTTTACTTACTCTGTGGCCATTTTCGGCCAACGTTCTCAGGACCAGTAGCGAGTCGTGCTGGCACTGTTCTTTGGACGGACTACAAATCAAGAGATCGTCGACATATTGCAAGATTGTGCTGTGACACTCCAGGGCTGAGAGGTCTTGAGCCAGTACCTGATTGAATATGGATGGGCTTTCACAGTATCCCTGCGGAAGCCTGGCGTATGTGTATTGTTGTCCATACGTAAAAGCAAATAAATGTCATGAGTCTGGGTGCAGCGGTACACTAAAGAACGCCGAGCATAGGTCCATAACAGTATACCATTTAGTCCCTTCTGGAATGTTTGACAGTAAGGTGTGTGGGTCTGGAACTACAGGTGTTTTGGGTATTACAACTAGGTTAACAGTGCGCAGATCATGCACTAGCCTCCATTTCTCTGAGTCAGGTTTCCTGAGTAGGGATCAGCACTCCGGGTTCTACTAACCCGTGTATTGTAGGCCGTATGCCTTCCCTGGCTTGAGCTGACAAGGGGTACTGTTTTTGGTAGGGTAACCTTGCATTTTCTTTTACCTTGATCTGCGCTAGGCCGGCAGACTTAACAAGCCCTACGTCGGTCGAATGTTTTGTCCATAGCTGTTCTGGAACTGCTTTCAGTATCTCCTCATTTTCCTGATCCTCGGCTGCCTTAACTACTACCATTTGCATACCACCTTGGCCCACGGCCGTGCATATGCACACAGTGGTTGCCACCGCAGAGTCCACCACCATTGCTGAGATTCGCACAAACTTTCCGTCTGGTGACTTGTGCAAATACGGATTCGTAGTCGGTTTCCACTCTCTTACTTCCCTCGCCTGCCTTATGATCGTCCCTACATCTTCCGGTTCAAAGCCTTTTGTGACCATGAGAGTGACATGGGGAGCCGCCTCTTCCAGCTGATACCAGTTTGTGATTCTCTCTGGGAGCCTGATCATAGAAGCCACACCTTGTGGACCGCTTATTATATCCATGGTTTTAATGTCCATTACTTGTCCCTGTTCCATGTCTTCCCAAAGCTGAGCATATTCCTGGTCCTGTCCACCTTCATCATAGTTAATAGTGCAGTGTAAAGGGGCCTCCACTTCTGTGCAATCGGGCCGCATGTACTGTAGCCATGGTTTCCATTCCGCGTATCTGTGCCAGAGTTCCGAGTTGGATGGATCGGACCTTTCCAGCCACTAGACCACACTCGCTTCATGGGCGGTGCGTTTAGGTTCGTGCAAAAGTAGGTATTGTGTGGACATGGGTCTAGGGAATGTCACCCAAATCCCAGTTGCCTCGCACTGAATCTGAGCCCCCAGCTTACACAGGGCATCACGTCCCAGTAGGTTAACAGGTACTCCTGGTGAATATAACAAAGGAGCTTGTATTGTCACGCCATCCAAAGTTAGTTCCTGCAGCTCGGTGAATCGTAAGGTCTGTATTTTCCCTGAGAAGCCCATAGTTTGTATCGCCTTACATGTGAGGGGGAGCTGTGAGCCTTCTTTCCCTATGGTTGAATATGTAGGTCCAGTGTCGATCATAAAGGGCGTCTGCAAGGTGTTTCCGATCGTCACTGTGACAGTTGGCTCTTGTTCCGGGTGCAGTGTGGTGACAGACTGCATCAGCTCCCCCCCAGGCTTCTCTAGGCCTCCTCAACTCTGGTTGGGGCCCTGCTCCCCGTAGGGGCCATACATAGGGCCACCTGGGGGCAATGGCGGTTGGGGTTGCCACTGAGTTGGCATTCTGTAATGTTCTCGCATCTGGTGAGGGGCTCTTGGTCCGAGCATCTGCCCCCTTCTCTCGGCCCTGTCCACACGATCCCCACAAGTTGGTCTTGTGGCGTATGGGCAATTTTTTCTGAAGTGGCTGGGGTCACCGCATTCCCAGCATCCTTCAGCTGCCCCATTTAGCCATTGCGGAAACCGGTCCCGTCCGTATCCTCGTCCTCTCCCCCAGGCGGGTGGCCCTTGGTACATAGGGGGTCCCACAGGATACATGAAGTCCACTGGGGCGGGTTGCATCATGGCGGGCATGGGCGGTAATTGTGTTTGCGGTTGGGCCTGGTATCCGCTTGGCTATGTCAGAGGGTCAGTATGTGGTGGGGCTGTTGTTTGTTGGGAAGGCACCATCAATGCTGCTTGTTTGGTATGTTCTTTCCTTCGTTCCTTCTCTTCCTGTTTGGTCCTTGTCAGTTCACCAAGCTGTGCTTTATAGAGTTGGTTCATTCAGGGTTTCCGTGGCATCCTTGTCTTTCCTTTTCAGCTTTCTGTGTTGTTCCACGTGATGGGTTACATGTGCCAGAAATGAATTCCATTCCATTGCGCTGAGCCCCACTACTTCTTCCAACTTCTTCTGCACCTCCCCTGTGAGAGCTTTCTTCAGCAGTAGTTTAAACAGTCCCAAACTTGCCACTGACTCATCCCACTTGACACCCGTTTCATCCCTCCATTTGTCTTGGAATTCTTGTATGAAGGTGATTACATTCTCTTCGTCTTTCAGTTTTATGTTTTCGAGCCTGCCTGGGTCCATTTTTGCAGGATACATGCTTCTCACTGCGTCCCATATTTCATGCCGATATAGGCCAAACGGTATAGCATCAGCCTGCGGGTCGTCTATCAAATCTCCATGTTCTGCCGTGTTGAACATCTCTTCAGCCCGCCCCTTGCCCACTGTTTGGCAGAATATGGCTTTAATGTCACCAATCGCCAGGTGCTATCCGGATGTCTTTTCCTCAAACTGTGTAAGCCATTTCTGCCCCCCTTCATACATGTTGGGTAATCGTTGAATCAGACCACTCATGTCCATGAAGCTCCAGGGTGCATAATGCAGGGCTTTTCCCTTGACCATGAGCGGCATCTGACCTTGGGGTGGCTCCTCCAGATACAGGCTAGACTCGGACTGGGAGCGGGAACGCACCAATGCCTGAGCCTTTGTGACGCCTGGTCGGAATCTCGCTGGGGCTTTCAGGCTCCCTCTGTCCCGTAGTGCTCTAGTTACACTGGACTCCACCTTTGTCGGGTGGGTGACACCTGGGCCCTCATCCTCGCTAACGTCTTGTCCATCTTCTCCTTCGTCTTCAGATTCGGTCCCCTCACTCTTGTTCCTCCAGATCCATCTCTGAACACCCTTGGTTACTCTTCTGCTGTTGCTTGACATTATGCACTTGTGTTGGGGCTTTTGAGGCCTTACCCTCGCTTTTTAGCTGTTTTCCTGCTGACTGGTTCAGTGCTTTTCCTGATTTCTGTGACCTCTTTGGTTCTTCCAGTCGGTGCTTGGTCGCATTCCTTGCAGCCTTTGCCATCTGAAGTGCTTGACCTTCAAGATCTTCCAGTTCCTCCATTTTACCCACCCCGTATGATATCCCGTTCTCCAGCCGCCGAACTCGGCCTTCCCATTGCTTTTCTTCCTCTGTCGCGTATGGGGTGAGCACCACATCCCCTTCTACGCGGACCACTCACCCCTTGGTGTGTCTCGGCTCCCCTTCTTCTCCTCCTCTGGTGCGTGGAGCCTCCTGTGCTTCGTTGTCGCCCTCGTGCCCTCTCTCACTCCTACGACCCTGTTTCTCATTGTTACGGTGCTCTTCTCGGTCGTGTATTTCCTCCCGTTTCCTGTCTCCTTGCTCACGTAACATTGGCTGTGACCCTGGCTTCAGGGTGCTAGTGGGAAGCTTCCCATGTCTCGGCCAGTCTACACTACACTAGAAAATGCACCTTAAAAACATACTCACCCCATCCGGAGTGAATTGCACTTTTTTTGTTGTTGTCATAATCAGATTTACATAAAATAATAAAACAATCAGAAGAAAAGTTTTTGGGTACTCCTGCAGTTCCCTATCCCTGTCTTGGTTGCCCACATGTGGGAGGTCCAGCCGTGGGCTTCGTCTCTCGAACGGGGTGTCATCTGTTGTGGATAAAAATGGCATGAAATAGACACGAGAGAGACCAAGTATGATTAACATGTAAGTTTATTGAGGTTCACAAAATAAGTATGAACAGCATGTAATTTTACTGAAAATTCACAGGACTGGTGGGAGTGTAATCCTGAGGGGAGCGGTAGGGAGAAAACGGGTGATAAAAGGGGGGGCGTCCTGGAGACGTGGGATAGCCGGCCGAGGTGTAATGAGGAGAGTACTCTGGACTGGCAGGTGAGAAGAGGGAAGAATGGTCAGAGCCCAGATCAGAGAAGGTGACATCATCCTCAGACTGAAAACTGGACGGAGGGTCAGGCAGAGGGTCTGTCTGTGTAGAGGCATCAATACACATATTTGCGGGGCGGATTCTGTATCTGAGAGGTGGGGGGAACCCCGCATTTCCATTTCCAGAGGGGGTGCGAAGAACGTCAAGTAGCACCGTGATGGGCACCTAGACACACAGAAGCAATATTAGGCGAATATTGATGAATTGTATTCACACTTTAAGATTAACACACTATGGTTTATTAATCACAGAGAAATATAAGAGAGCTAAGGAAAGCGCACAGAGGCACACACTCTCACATAGTCAAGGTCAGGCATGCAGACATAACACACACACACGCCGCCACGCACACACATAATATAAGGATTAGTAGGATATATAGGATATTATAAGGATAATATAGTGATATTATGAAGTAGGGAGTACAGTAAATCACTTGCAAGCAGTATAACCATATATAAAACAGAAATGTAGAGCAAATAAATTATAAACCAGAAATACAGAAAAATGTGAAAGAAACTTAATCATAATATACTTAGAGGTGGGGAAGAGTCTTGTCTCACGAGGACAAGTCAGGAGTAATACAGACGAAGGCCTTAAATTTTAAGAGAAAACCAAGAGGGGCCATTTATAAGGGTAGTTGAGTCACGTTGCACCCGCGAGATAACCGTGAGACCAAGGTCTCTCCGAAATGTGTCTCGTACCTCTTCTAAACCTAATGGTGTTCGGGAAACCTACTGGTAATTTTGATAAGCCCTTTCTTAAACAGAATGGTATTTTTGATAAGCTCTTTCTAAAAAATAATGGTATTATTTGTGTAGAACACTGTATAAATAAAGGAGCCTCATCTCCAGGTGTCAGATCACTTCTGAGAATTCTCATCGGTGTGGATCTCGTGTGGTGGAACGGAACCAATAAAACTGGAACCTTGATTCTTCTCACTCACGGCTGGTGTCTTATTTTTCTATCTCCAACTGGGTTTTCAGATGTGAGTATTTTCTTCTATGTTTAATTTTTTTCAGGTAATAGGCTAAATTTGAGCCAGCACATCCTTGTGTCCAGAACCTCCACCTTCCATTCTGATTGGTTCTCTATCCTCCTGCGTGGGATGCCTCATTCTCTGATATCCGGTGAATGTTCCCTGAATGTCCACCTCAGTTTCCTTCCATTCATCTTCTCTGTCCTCCGCCCCTTGCATCACATATAGCCCGGCAGGCGGGGCACATCTGAGAGGCTTCACCAGTGGGAGGAACTGAGGATTATTTGGGGGGGCCTGGCTCCCCATGCTTCTCCTGTGGTGGTGCGCTTCCTTCACCTACTGCCTCTTGCCCCCCTTCAGCCCTTTCTTTCTGAATAGTCTCCTTTATCATTTTTGTTAGACTTAACTCCCTTACTTCTTTCTTCCTCTCTGCCATTTCTGCCCGTTCCTTTTGCCTTCTGACTTTTTCCCTGTTCTCCTTCCCTACATTCTCAAACCAGTCCACTATCTTCCCTTTCTTCATACATCTCTCCTTTGCTCTTAGTCCTTTTTTCTGTTCACTCCATATAGCTAATCTCTCCTTCATTATTTGGCATAGTTGTTCATCAAAGGTCCCCACCACAGGCCATTTCCACTCACCACTGGTTTTCTCGCTCCATTTTTTACAATAATGCCTAATGTCTTTCTCATCTGTGCTGTGTTTGTTGATCACCCTCTCTATCGGGCTCACCTCTAGTTTTTGCTCGGCCATGTTTTTTTTTTGCTTCTACCTCTTCTATGTTTTTTCGTAGGTGCAAGTCGTGTCTCATGCCCCTCAGCCTCTGGTGTGTCCCGCTGATGAATTACACGGGCGCCCCTCCCCTAAATTAGTCAGTCACAGCTATCCTTCACAGCCGATTGTTCCTCCCCTACCTTGTCCCATTGTCCAGGCCCCGCTTAGTTTACCTCCTGTCGTACTGCGTAGTCCTGTTTCCCCTTCTGTCCTTACTCAGTCCGGCTTTCCGGGGGACTGATACACACAATATGCATATCAATACATACATATATTTCATATAGCAATTAATCCCAGGTCTAGAAGTTCTGAGTGGTTTATACATCGGGTATTCTGGCAGATGTCTACCAAAGTTTACACTTTTCTTTGACTGACTGCTCCCCAATTTCTAAACCATACATTTAAAACTATAAGATACCAGAGTAATTGTTATAATTCCCTCCTACACACAGATTCAGACTCAAATATAAAGTAAAAATATCTCACACAGGTCTGTGTTACTCCTCCCCATCTGAAGATAACACACACACACAGTGTTTATATATATATATATATATATATATATATATATGTGTGTGTGTGTGTGTGTGTGTGTGTGTGTGTGTGTATATATATATATATATATATATATATATATATATATATATATATATATATATATATATATATATATATATAGGAGGCATAAAAAAAAAGGGGGGGAAAATGTATATATATATATATATATATATATATATATATATATATATATATATATATATATACATTTTTTTTTTTCCCCCTTTTTTTTTTTCTTCACAGAAGCAGGCCTGCCTGCACACAGAGATGAACACACACACACACACACACACACACACACACACACACACACTGAGGCCCTTACTCACACTTGTCTCCGAAACTAATTTTCAGAGCTGATCAAACACACGTATCTCCTCATTTATGGAGCTCATATTTTTACACTGATTACTGCAGCATTCACATTTATCTCCAAACTACTTTTCAGAGCTTATCACACACACATGCCTCCTTTTTATCACCAACGCACGCAAGCAAACTCACACACAGGTACCTACACACATCTTACACATAAAAAAATTAACATTTTTAGTGTTTACACACAATTATTATTATATCACACTCATTCACCAGGCACGCTTCACCTGTCGGGTCTTACCCTGGGTTGCGTTGACCCGGACCTGGACCCAGGATTTAACCCCTCTCTAAAGCGGACCTGGGTCTTTCACCAGTGGTATCTGGGGTTTGAGGCCTCACTTCCACCTGCCTCTATTGCAGACCTGAGTCTTTCATCAGCGGTACTGCAGGGCTTTCACTCACTCAACACACACACACAATTCAGTTGGTTCCACAAAGCAATGTCAACACTTTGTCAACTTTGTCCCGAATAGCTTATTCTTTGCCTTTTCTCACTCTCTTTCTAGTTCACAGGGTTATTTTCACTTTTATTCGTATTTCCAATCGCTATATTGGGTCCTTTTGGAGACCAACTCAGCCTTCCTTCCCGCTATGGGGCTTCTCACTCGTGGCAACAGATCACTAAGACAGAGCTTTGAAATAACAGGCGTCTGCAGTGCCTTTTACTCTACACGGCCCATCTGTTGCCTTAGAGTGGGAAGTCCCACAAGCAGGATCTCAGACCTTTTGGGTCTTAGCCCAGTCCCATCTGGGGTGCCAAAATGTAGTCTAAAATTCTGTCCACTACACAGTTACACTTATAAGTTATTGCAAAATCAAGCATACTTACAACCAATTGCCCGGGTGCAGAGTAAAGTACCACACGGAACCAGAGAGTGAGGAAAAGCAAGGTCCAAGTTTATTGTTCCATCACACGAGATCAACACAGTTTGAGACGTCCCAAAAAGCGATCTAAAAACCTGGAGCTGAAGCTCTCCTATATATACAGTTCTCTAAACCCAAACACCAATATGTTTAGAGTTAGCTTTTCCCAGGACACCATCACGTACGTGAATCATCATTTTTTAGAGACCATTTTCTCACGGAGTTCGCTGTTCCCAGAGACCCTTATCTCGAGGCCCTAGCCGTTCCCAGAGACAGTTATTGTTGAAGCCTAGCCGTTCCCAGAGACAGTTATCTTTGAAGCCTTGCCATTCCCAGAGACAGTTATCTCACAGGTGTAACTCAGCCACAATACCTTTATAATCGGCCCGTCTTGCTACACTCTAAAAAAATAACCGGGCCTTCAACTGAGCCATTCCTGACTGGTGTATCGTGAGAAAGGATTCTTCACACCTTCACACACTCTCCTGACTGGATTTTCTTGAGAAAGGGTTCTCCACATCTTCTCACACATTATGAGTAAGTTTTTCTTTTATATCTGCATTTCTGTTTTATAATGCTTGCATTAATTTCACCTCTTTACTTTACAATAGTTTGTTTTCGGTTGTCTGCATACACACCAGGCCTTGGTTGGTGTGTATGTGTGTCTCTTTGCCTGCGCATTGTCTCCATTACATCCAGTTCTAGGTCTTATTGTAAATAACAAAATAAATCTAGATGTTAAATCTAATATGGAAATCCAAATCTAATACAGTTCCTTCTCTCATGTGTCCCAGGTGAGCGTCAGTCTTTCTTATCTCCTTTACTGGAGGGGCTGGATTTGGATCTAAACACTCGCTATCAGCTTGTACATCTCACTGCCGACCTCACTATGCTGATCGAAGTTCTTCGTACCCCCTCTGGAAACACAGGGTCCCCCCCATATCGAATCTGCCCAGCAAATGTGTGTGTAGATGCCTCTACCCAGACAGAACCTCTAACCGCTGTCTCTTCCTCCAACTACCAGACTGATGGTGACACGGCCTTCTCTGACCCGGCCTCTGATTACTCTCCCTCTTTCTCACCTGCCAGTCCTGAGTACTCCCCCCGGTACACCTAAGCTGGCTATCGCATGCCCACAGGACGGACCGCTCCTCACCTTTACCTTCCGTTTTCCGTCTTTCGCTCTACCTCACCCACAGATTACCATCCCACCAGCCCCGTGGATTCTCTGGATTCCCAATAAAAGTACATATACTCATACTTGGTCTCCCTCGTGTTTATTTCATGTCTATTTTATATACAACAAAAATTATGCTCGTTACTTACACATCTAAATTGGTAACAAGAATATAAGGCTTGTTTGATTTAGACTTATTTATTTATGTTGATTTTGCCATGTGGTAGCATCTTATGTGTGAATATAGTCTGCAACTTTAGTTTGGGGGGTTTAATAAGTCTAATTTGGTTGCTCATTTTACTTAGTGCTTCGGTTCTGTCACATCTTCCTGAAGGAAATTTAGGATTTATACTAAAACCTGTTAAAGATAATGATGTTCTGTGAAACACAAAATGATTCTAATGAAATATGTGTGATGTGTTTAGTGATTCTGGTGATAATTTGATGGTTGGTGTTTTTTGATGGTTGGTGTTCTTATGTGAGGCTATATATCAGTTGTCTGCTGCTCTTACGTAAAAGGGTGACAATCATTGCGTTTACATGGACAACAATAATCCACTATTAACCCGATTAAGACAATAATGTGATTAAGAAACTACCATGTAAACAGCAATTTTTAATTACCTTAATCTGATTAAGGTCATACTCGAAGTAAGCACTAATCGAATTAAGACGTGTGGAGTACTCCTGTTTTAGTCGCATTATGGACGTGTATTACAGACATGTAAACACCTTAATCACATTATTAACGTCGTGTGAGAGTTTTCACCGCATTTTGCGACATAACACGATCACACACGGCAGTGCTCAACATTTTACGGCCAACAAGAGAGTACGGTTGCGTCCCAAACCGCACACTTGCCTACTATAGGCCTGTAGTGGGGAAAAATACATGTATCTCGGCTACTATATAGACGGTAAGCGGTTTGAGACGCAGCCCACGGCTTCAAGCAGTTGTCTATTTGCACGTATAGCATGACAAATAATTAACTGCACTTAAAGCGTTCATAAAAAATTGAAATAAAAACACCTAAAACTGTAAACGGTACCATAACAGACACGAACTGTATGTTGATACGTGAAATTCTGGAGGGACGTCGGATGGCGTGGCGCAGTGACGTAATGACGCAGGCTGTTAATCTAATTATGTTCTATAACATGTAAAACGGGAACATGACAGGAGTATTCTAAAAGCGACCCCTGTAAACACCTTAATCACATTATTATCTTAATCAGAGTAAGGTCAATAATTAGATTACTGCTGTCCATGTAAACGTAGTCACTGATATTGCTAGAACAGTCACAATGGAGTTTAAAAGGAGAAAATTTTCAGTACTCACAAACAAAGGGATAACAGTCAGGTTTTGCTGTTGGCTCCTAAAAACAAACCAGCAAGAGCTTCATCCCAGATAGCAAAATTTGTCTGGCCCACTTGTGGACCAAATACTTGCTTTAGTTCTGGTCCAGTATATGCCTGGGTCCTCGGGCGAGATCTGGCCCACACACTGTAAACTGAGCATAACTAATGGATGTGGCCTAGATCTGGCCCACACACTAAACAGATTGTGATGCACTATTGTGAATAGAAATGATGTGTGTCCTGGATTTGGCCCAGACATGATTAATTTTCCACATGAATGTTTTCATAATTAATTAATTCATCAAAATGGCCATATTCAAATAAAATGACAATAAAGCAGTTTAAATGAATATTGAATATTTATTTTTAAGTTCAACTCATAAAATAATAAAACTGTACAAAAAATATTTCAAAGCCCATCAAATTTCAAGAATTACATTAAACATTAACTTAACAACGCATAGACAACGACATAAATGAACAAAACAAAAATGGGAATTTAACATGTACCACAGATTATCAGTTAGAATGTAATGTAAATGAGCAGAACTTATATCAATGTATATCAAGGGCAAGCTACTGTTTATTGCGCCTCAGAGGCAAAACAGTTGACAACTTCTGCGAATTGAGACACGCTAAATGCTATTTATACTTCTACGTCGGACCTTTGCGTAGCCTACGGCGTTGCCTGATGTGCACCTCTCCATAACTGTAACAACGCGTCGTGTGTATGCGGACAACAGTTGTGATTGGTCCTTTGTGCAACCAGAGACCCTCCCCAGGATGATAAATATGTCTGCAGTAATTTCATATTCATTGAGAATAAATGTAATAAAGCAGATTGCCTGTAGCTTCTAATAAAAGCGCGGAAGCTTATTACACACAGACGGGTTGAACAGAGCTCAAAATATAAATGAATCTGGCGATTCAAAAATGTTCATAATACATTTATTTATTCATATAACAAGAATGTCTGACATAACGTGGCAAATATATTTAACAGAAATTCCAATAATTGTTTATTAACTCCATTTAGAAAAAAGCAGCAGTCTACGGACCACCTCTCCATGTACAGAAGTTAAAACATCTTCTGCTGTGCTTTGTTCCTGTGTAGTCAACACTGCCACCTAGCAGCTACGCAGACACCAACACAGAACTGTAATTGCAGACAGCCGAGTAGGCTACGTTGTAGTCCGATGCAAAAGTATAAGCCTTAAGCATACATGAATTAGTCTTACTCTGATTCTTGATTAAAATATTTCCTTATCCTGTTCCCGGAGTGCGCTCAACATTGCCCATTTTGTTGCAGGTGCTACATGAGCAGGATTGAGTAACACTGTTTTAAGGAGTTGATTATTTTTCAATAATTGCATGGCTGAAGTAGTTCCCAGTTTCTTAGCCCACATTAGAGAGTTCCATATTACTGCCAGGGTGGGGTAAGTTACTCTAAAAAAGTAATCTTCTTATTTATGTTGTAACTAACCATGTCATAAGTGGGATAACGTACATCTCGCCAAGACAAGCATTTTCAAATGATGCATTTAACCGCACACATGCAGTCACACACAGCCGCATTGTCGTGAGCGATATTCACACACAGAGCAATGTTCACAGAGAGTGCACACACATATGCCTTTGAATGCTGTGCCTCAAAAAGTGCACAGGTACCGAATAGTTGGTACTTGGTACTACCGGTACTGAAAAAAAAACTGGTATCGTAACATTTTAAAAATTTTAGTATCAACTTGGTACCGATACTTTCGACATCACAACTTACCGATTGCAACATCCCTAAATTGCAGGGGTGCCAAGAATATATTCCAATTTATTCCTTTCCAATTGATGTTTCTTGCAAGTTCATTAGAAAGTGTCCGCCTCATTGTTCTCCACACAGTGTCCTTCATGTCACACCCTCCAACCAGGCCTAGGTGATTAATCTAAGGGAAACACATGCTTTTTATCAGTTATCTTCATGCAACATATCAATCAATAACACATCAACACACATTAAAGTCATAGTCCACCCCAAAATTAAAATTCTGTCATCATTTACCCACCCTCGTGTACTTTTTCATAGCACTGTATCTTCATTTGTGTTCTGAAGATTAACAAAAGTCATACCAGTTGTGAACAAACTGAGGGTGAGCAATGACAAAATTTACATTTTTGTAAATCTTCAAGTGATATGTTCTCATTGTGGCCAATATACATTAGAAACTACATACACACTGCAACAGTCTGATTTTGCATTTTTCACAAGATAATTTTTTTTTGTAAACTTTTTTTTCTCATTAGTTTTAATAGTTATAATCCCAGCAAACTCACCAATTTTTCCTTGAAATCACTTTCTTGGAATTTCTGCTCCAGTCGCTGGAGGCCCTGTGGGTCTTTCATTGGCAAAAGTCCATCTTCAACTTCAGAATTGGTGTCCTGGAGTTGCTTCGCAGTGAGGATGCGCAGAATGGACTGTTGCTGGTCAAGAATCATTTCTTGCTTTGTTAGCATCTCACGGATTAGTGCTAGAAGATATAATAAGGGTAATTTTAGGAGAATATAACATGGACAATGGTAAAACATTTGAAGGGCTACAGCAAGGGGTAAACTTGTTGCCCTGTGAATGACTAAGCTTTATGGCTGGTTCACACTACCCCAACAAACTCCAACAAATGCAGACATGCAATTGGATGTAGCTTCAGTGCAGTGGATCATTGACAGGCGAATGGGCAGCCTTCCATACCATTAAGGAGGCATTCAGGGCAGATATCGCTTCCACTTGAAATGTGATGTGGGCACATGAGTTTTTGACTACCTCTGTATGTGGTTTCAGTGATCTGCCCCAAAAGGTTTTGGATCCTGTTTACAACTGTACTTTGCTAATCACAAAAATGCACATATTAATACCAGGTGAAAATGGGATGTATGCAGTGGTCGACTAACAAATATTTGGAATATAAAACCGATTGTTTCCCATGCCAAAGTCGTTGCCAGTATATATGTACTCACATCCTTACTGTGGTTTAAAAACACGCATTGAGATGTGAGATATTAAGTGCTGTTTCTCTTACCCAATTTACAAATATTTTTGCAGATAAAATGAGAAGCAATAAATTAATATTGCAAGATTAATAAAACAAGAAGGAATAAAGTAAAAGTATTCATTTTCTTTCATTTTGCAAAGTTGTTATTCCTTGGGTTCTTGTATGAATATTTTAGTTTTTGAGAATATATAACTAGATAGGTAAATTTAGTCACGACAAACTTTGATGTTGACTTGAGAAACTAAGTCTGCTAGGGTGTTGTTAGGCGGTTGCTAGGGTGTTGCTAGGGTGTTGCTAGGCGGTTGCTAGGGTGTTATGGGTGGTTGCTAGGGTGTTGCTAGGTGGTTGCCAGGGTATTCTGGGTGGTGCTAGACAGTGTTCCAATACTTTTGGAGCTAGACCACGTTCCAATACTTTTAGGCTTCAGGCCATGTGCACTCAGGTGTGTGTGACTTTTGACAGTTGGAGCCAGGTTCTGAAAATACCCTCAATGTAAGTGAATGGGAGTATTGGGGAAAATTTCAACATTCGCAACGGGAATACTGGGGGTCCGATCAGTTTGGAAAAATAGAGCCTGACCAGTCTGATCAACCTAAAGGACTGTGCTGAGTTTCTTGGAAGTAGCTTGAAAGCTGAAGAAGCTATAACAGTCAGACATTTTTAATGCAAGTCAATGGAAATTTTGGCCACTTTGAGCTTCTGTACCCAGAATTCTGATCAGTTCGAAAAGATATAGCAACTTGAGTCAGAACAGGCTGAAGGTCTGAGCTGAGTTTGGTGGTTGTAGCTTGAAAGCCCTAGGAGGATATATTGTTTACATTTCTGCTAATATTATTAATAATAATAAGCTTAAATAGTAGATCAGTATGCTGGCTTTCTCAAGCCAACATAAATATAATGTGTAATAAATGTTTGTTGTATTTCAGCAACCTTGCCTATGTCTTGTTTACCATGTTTAAATTCATTATATTTCTTTATTATCTGCATTATATCTGCATCAGCCACTGAAAAACTCATATTGGTCAACCACAAGGTATATGGTTATACCTTACTCTTACGCTAACCTCATCATCATGGTGAAGGTTCGTGATCACGTCTGATTACATCAGGGTGTCAAAATTATATCAGACTTTCCAAACCCGACAAACGCTGACAGAACATCACCAAAAAAAGCACCAATATCCAACAAACACTGACAGGATTACTACACTGATCAAACAAACCCCGGCAATTATTTGTTGCTGTTCTTTGGGGCAGTTTGAACTAGCCATTATATGCTCAACTACATTCTGCTGATAAGCTGAAGCATAACTTGATAAACGTACAGATAATAACTTCAGGGGTAGGGGTCTGATGAGTCCTTTTGGCATCCATGTAATGGAGTCTGTTGAGGCTGTGGTGGGTTTGGACCTTAAGGAAAATAAACTATTGTTATTCATAGCTATATTTCCTCCTTATTACTACAACAAGGGGTTAATGTAAACAATTACTGGAAAAAGAACATACATACACACACACACACACACACACACACACACACACACACATGCACGTGCGGTTCATATATATTTGGACACTGACAAGTAGTGTTATTTTGGCTGTTTATCAAAACATTCAAGTTACAGTTAAATAATGAATATGGGCTTAAAGTGCAGTCTCTCATCTTTAATTTAAATGTATTCACATCCACATTGGAGGAAGGGTTTAGGAATTACAGCTCTTTAATATGTAGCCCCCTCTTTTTCAGGGGACCAAAAGTAATTGGCCATTTTACTCAAAAGCTGTTTCATGGACAGGTGTGGGCTATTCCTTCGTTATTTCTTCATCAGTTAAGCACAGGGTATCTGCAGGTATCAGCACTTAACATTTTTTGGAAATGTCTTGAATATGGTATTAAAAAGTATTAGATTTGAAGACCTGCATGTCACTTCAGTTATGCTACACAATACATCAGCTATAATGGATTGTGTTCATGCATATACATCCATTTCTGGGTTTAAGTAAACTATAGCAGGATAAACTTCTATAGAGGTAGATGGGAGAGCAGAGCAAATATCCTTTTTGCATTACCATTTGCTCTAACAGTGAAAGAAAAATCCAGTATTTCCTTTCCATGACTTTCCAAGAGAGGAAAAATCTAGAGAGATGTATTACGGGTCAGAAGAGAAAAAGATATCAAATTTACCATCCCTCCCTCAGGAGCGGTATTAGAAACCTCCTCAGCAGTGTTTACCAGTTTTTTTTTTTATTTAATGCCAGGCTAATGTAACAAGTAGTGTTATTAATATACATACATTTTTGTAAAAAATGAAATATATATTTAAAAACCTTTGCTATTTTGTAATATTATTATTGCATTGAATAATACATAATAAAAACATTTATTTGAGGTACAAATAGTAATATAATTCTGACTTAATTCACTTTTATGTGTTAGACCTTGTGGCTTTTATTTTGTCAGAAAACCACATGACCTCAGTTTAGTTGGCAACAGTTTTTTAAATTCACTTCTCATTACCAATCAGATGAAATGCTGTAAACCTCTGCCCACAAAAATGTTTGAGATTAGGCTAAGGTAAAACAAAAGTGAATCTGGCGTGTGTTGTGTCTAAATGCAGGTTATACGCGACTCAAATTCACAGCACAGACAGAAAAGTGGAGCAGTGTTTACTGTGGACCAAGCCGCTCTAACACACTGATGAACCGCACACACACTCTGAGTGCAACACAGTGACACGGCTTTACCATCTCAAAGAGCAACCAGCCAAAATCTAAATCTGCTTTACGGTGTCTGTTCAGTTGCATTTTTAAGACCATTGAAAAGTGAATTGAAGACATTTTAAGGCTAATTATAGCCTTATTTTTACCTTAAGAACTTTACGACATTTGAAGACTTTTTGAGGACCCGCGGTCACCCTGTAAGCAGGTAATAGATCTGGAGTTGATTCCAGATGTGGCATTCGCATTTGGAAGCTGTTGTGAACGTACAGCATGCAGTCAAAGGAGCGCTCAATGCAAATGAAACAGGCCATCCTTAGGCTGTAAAAAAATTAAAAATCCATCAGAGAGATAGCAGGAACATTAGCAGGAACATTACCAAATCAACAGTTTGGTGCAGTCTGAGAAAAAAGATCGCACGGGTGAGCTCTGCAACAAAAAGGCCTGGATGTTCACGGAAGACAAAAGTGGTAGATGATCGTAGGATTCTTTCCATGGTAAAGAAAAACCCCTTCACAACACCAGCGAAGTGAAGAACACTCTCCAGGAGGTAGGTATATCATTATCTAAGTCTACCATAAAGAGAAGACTTCACAAGAACAAATACAGAGTTCACCACAAGGTGCAAACCATTCATAAGCCTCAAGAACAGAAAGGCCAGATTAGATTTTTCCAAAAAAACATCTAAAAAAGCCAGACCAGTTTTGGAAAAGCATTCTTTGGACAGATGAAACTAAGATCAACCAGTACCAGAATGATGGGAAGAAAAACAGTATGGAGAAGTCTTGGAACAGCTCATGATCCGAAACGGAGGAAACCCAGTGTTTGGTGATGTCCGTGGGTTCCAGACTTCAACTGAGCTTAATAAATAAATAAATTTAACTGAAAAATAAATAAATACATGATTTTCTCTTTCTCACTCTCAGACAACCACACACACACACACACACAATCAATTCCTAATCTAATGTAATGTAAAGATGTAAGATGTAATTATTAATAAAAAAAAGGGGGGGGGGATATATTCAGAAATCTTTTTTAATGTGTTTTAAACACATCTTGCAAAAGGGAGGCCTCGGTCAAATGTTAATGCCATTTGGGTGGCCTCGCCCTGGAAAAGTTTGGGAACCCCTGGTCTAAGCCAATACGTTTCCTGGTTAATTACACACGTAGCCAATCAGAGATCACCTTTGTTGGGGAGTAGAGAACAGAGAGGAGCACTAACATGGAAACAGGCAGTTATAGTTCCAATACTCAAACCTGGAAAAGACCTGTCAGATCCAGCAAGCTATAGACCCATAGCATTAACATCACAGTTAGGCAAAACTATGGAGAGGATGGTAACAGATAGGCTAGATCACTATATAGAAAGTAAAGGGCTTCTTTCACCGTATCAGTCAGGATTTCGTAAAGGGAGGGGGACAATGGATTCTATATTATGCCTAGAGTCAGAAATTAGGAAAGCTCAGACTAACAAAGAAAGTGTAATTGCTGTATTTTTTGATGTTGAAAAAGCGTATGATATGCTTTGGAAGGATGGGCTTCTAATTAAACTCGACAAATTAGGAATAAATGGTAAGATATATAATTGGGTATTAGACTTCCTGAACGGAAGAGCAATAGAAGTTAGAGTAGGTGCAGAGTACTCAAATAGGTATGCAGTGGAAAATGGTACCCCACAAGGCAGTGTATGTAGCCCAATACTGTTTAATATTATGATTAATTACATATTTGATCAGGTCAGAGGAAATATAGAAAAGTCACTTTATGCGGATGATGGGGCACTCTGGGTTAGGGGTCGGAATATAGATTATTTAAGAAAGAAAATGCAACCTGCAATAGGGAAAGTAGAACAGTGGGCAAATGAATGGGGATTTAAATGATCAATTTCAAAATCACAAGGTATATGTTTCTCTAAACATCATAAAACAGTACCACTTAAATTATATGGGCTAGATCTTGAGCAGGTCAAGGCTGTGAGATTTTTAGGAATGCTTTTTGATGAGAAGCTGACCTGGGGTCTGCATATTGATAAAATTAAAAACAAATGTAAAAAGATTAGTGAGATTAGTAAATATTCTGAGATGTCTGTCAGGGCGAGACTGGGGAGCAAGTAGGGCATCGCTCATAAATATATATCAGGCTCTTATGAGGGCTGCCTTTGATTATGGCTGCCTAGCATATATGTCGGCATCACAATCAAATCTTAAAAAGCTTGATGTGGAACAGGCGCAAGCACTTCGGATATGTACTAGGGAATTTAAATCATCACCAGTGACTGCATTACAGGTGGAGACAGGAGAGATGCCGTTGTGTATCAGGAGGGTTAAGATCATGCTGGCATATTGGGTAAATCTACAAGGGCATAGCAGGGGGCACCCCAGGAAAGCCATCAAAACCATTATAAAGGGACTTACGCATAAAATATGGCAGGAATACTGGGACACAGCGGACACCGGACGACACCTATATACCATACAAAAACAAGTAGGCATGAGTGTGAGGCAGGGCAGAAACCCAAAGGAAGAGATGATAATTACGCGTCTTAGAATAGGTCATGCTGGATTAAATCTAGCATTAAACAGAATAGGAAAACACCCCACTGGACTCTGCACACACTGCAATACACAAGAGACAGTGAAACACATTCTGTTAGACTGCAAAAGGTATGAGGAGGAAAGAACTGAGCTAGAGATGCAGACTGGAAAACAAAACATGACACTAGAGACCGTGCTGGGGAAAACATCTGGGGAAATGCACCGCCCCCTAATGAACTATTTAAAAAGTACTGGTATAAGTGAGAGAATTTAGTAATCTATAGTACGAATAACTAGTATATAGCTATTTATCTCTTTATTTTCTTTTATTTATGCAGTATTGTTTTGGTATTATTATTATAAGTTTTTGTTCCTATTTATTTTTATTATTTTTATTTATTTATTTATTTATTTATTTATTTAATTTATTTTATTTTTTCCTGCCAATCTACTGCCCACACACCAGTCCAGTAGGTGGTGGTAATGCACCTTTAGTGGCTTGCCAACCGCCATAATTTTTTTTTTTTTAAATAAAATAAAATAAAATAAAATAATGAGGACTTGTAAGGAATGATACACAGGAGCGGAGCGGGAAAAGAAAACGGAGTTTTGACGCCGAGGTGATGATGTTTGTAGACTAAAGTACAGATGCAGTAGTGGCACAAATATAATTTTATTCAGCTAAGAGTCGTGTACAACTCACAGTTTGGTAACTTTGTGAACTGTTGGTTTAAGTGAAGTGCAGCTAGGTTCTCTGCGTTTGTTGTTTTGCACTAGCTTGAAAAGGGCTAAGTATAAACTGTAACCCGTGGACATTAAGCTAATGTCGTCGTGAGAGACGGACAGCTGTAACCGTCACCGCAGTTTTCACCGTGAAACTGAAGGGACAAGGACTGTGGAGAACTGTGCTAAGTAGCACGGTAACTACGCCTGTGTAAGGAGGGACTCTACCGCCGAACCTGCATCGCTGAATCGACTATTACCTGTTGGACCCTCGCTACAGCGGATTCATTCCCAGCTCGTTTCCAAGTCAGCTAATTCTTCTCGGTGAGCAGTGGTGTGAGTAAGGAAGCAAGGAGTTTTCTTTTTTTTTTTTGTATGTGCACCAACTCACGGGCCTCAACGGGAAAAAAAGCAGAAAACCCAAGCACTCGGTAAAGTTTTGAACATTTTTAAAAAACAAAGGGTTTAAGTTGTTCCATCCAAACTATATGGTTCGTGGTGTTTAATGTTTGTTAAGCTAAACCCATCTGAGGCAGTGGTTATCTCCGGTATGTTATTTTGTGAGGAGGACATGAGTATTTGAGTTTACTTGTCTAAATTTGTCTATTACACATTCATACAGTTTGAGTTGTTAAGTCAAAGCATAAGGAGAATAAATAATTTTTTTTGTTAAACATATTACTTGGCTGCTTTGAACTTAAAAAAAATTAATAAGGTTTGTATATATTTGAGATTCGATTTGAGATATATATTATACATTTTTTTTATTACTTATTTTGCCATTAGTTCTATGTCTAACACATTACAAAAGAAAATTCTGTCTTTGTACATAAACCATACGTTAAGTGCACCGTATCATTTCCAGAGAATCAGACGTGTGAAACTGAACAGCGGCCGAATCAGACAGCAGATCAACGTGAAGACGTCGGACTCTGGCGGATTCTCTTCATCGTACTCTTAACAATTAACTTTCTCGTCATTGCTGTAGTCGCAGGTGAGTGTAAATATACTCCAGCTGTAATCTCTTCTGTTTTATATATAATCATTTATATATTTTAATAATGAACTTTCCGTAATTTTGTAATTATTATTTAAATATTTGATCATTTTTGTGAATAAAAGAGGGGGTAACGGTGGCATTGAGGTTAGCATTGTTGCCTCGCACCTCAGGGATTAACGGTTCAAATCGTGCCGATCCATGTTCTGCTCGTGCTTTGGGGGTTTTCCTCTCCAGTCCAAAGACTTGAATTGTAGGCTGATTGGCATTTCCAGATTGTCCGTAGTGTGTGTGTGATTGTGCCCTGCGATGGGTTGGCACCCTGTCCAAGGTGTCCCCCGCCTTGTTCCCTGGAATAGGCTCCAGGTTCCCCACAACCCTCTGTAGGATAAGCGCTACAGAAAATGGATGGATAAATGATTTTTGAGCTGTATGAAACAAAAATATAACTAAATGTAAGAAAAAAGAATCCCACAATCAGTGTTGGAGTCAGCTCGGTTTATTCAGACTGCATTGTGATGTTTAGTCTCGATCGTTACCTGCTGTGGAAAAACCAAATCTCCAAACTGTGACTGTGTCTTATTCTATTCATCTGTAAGGAATTAAACACTGTGTCACTGCTGTTCTAGGGAAATAATCAGTGACGGACTGGTGTGATGCAATGTGTACACAAACACACACACACTCATTCACATCTAGAGGCAGTTTATCTCAGCCAGTTCACCTACAGACGTGTTTTTTTCCACTCCTCCTCTAGTCTGTGAACAGAGGCAGGAAAAAAGAAAGGAACACAGGAGTGTGTGTATAAAACACAGTATAGCACTGACTCCCCTGATGTTTGTGGACCACAATTATAAAATAAAAAATATCTTCTTTTTTTTTTTTTTTTTTTTAAAGAGTGAGTCTGTGCTCCATTTTGTCCCCTAGTGGAATAACAATGAACTCAAGGCTGTAAACTCAGCTAATGACAGAATGTTTTAATGATGTAATTCTTCATTAACAAGTGAAACATTTAACACTGTAACTGTGTCTCTTTTTTTAAAAAAGAGAAAGTGTGGTGTGGTGGTGTGTGTGTGTATAGTGTGTTGTGTGTACACTGTACAGTGTGTCAGCCCACTCGACATTAGACTAAGTGTAATGTGAGCTGATTTTCAAATGAGTTCCACACCCTGACCCTAACCAATCCCCTATACTACTATATTATTGTACTGTACTACTGTATTATTACTGTAATGCCTTACTGTCTGGATGTTCCAGTAGGAATATAAATAAGCTCCAGTTAGTCCAGAATGCAGCTGCTAGAGTCCTAACTAGAACTAGAAGGTACGACCATATCACACCGATATTATCAATACTGCATTGGCTCCCAGTAAAATCTCGCATTAACTATAAAATACTTTTATTAACCTATAAAGCACTAAATGGTCTCGCGCCACAATATCTAAGCGACCTTTTGGTTTTATATAATCCGCCACGCCTACTTAGATCAAAAGATGCAGGCTATTTGACGGTACCTCGAATAGTGAAGGCTACAGCAGGGGGAAGAGCTTTCTCTTATAGAGCCCCACAGTTATGGAACAGTCTTCCTATTAGTGTTCGGGACTCAGACACAGTCTCAGTGTTTAAGTCTAGGCTTAAAACGTATTTGTTTACTCAAGCCTACCCTGACTAGATTCTGTTCTACTACTTTGCAGTCATAATAATCTTTTTTCTCCCTCTCTCCTTTCGCCGAGCCCCACATGAATTTATGGAGATACTAGAGATCCAGATCCTTTCTGCCTCTGGATGGAGCTCAAATCTTCTTTAATTCCAGACTGCTGGGACTACGGCTGCTCCTAAGGCCATACAGACTTCATATAAATCCATAATGAACTTTTTCACACTATCTGTTGTTACCCAGATGAGGATGGGTTCCCTTCTGAGTCGGGTTCCTCTCAAGGTTTCTTCCTCTTAAAACATCTTAGGGAGTTTTTCCTTGCCACCGTCGCCACTCAGTGGCTTGCTCAGTTGGGATAAATTCACACCTTTAATATCTGTATACCATGTTGATATTTCTGTAAAGCTGCTTTGAGACAATGTCTATTGTAAAAAGCGCTATACAAATAAAATTGAATTGAATTGAATTGAATATACCAGGGAGACTAATCTTTATAATTGTTTATCACTAAATAAATTCACTGCTTTTGTGAAATGTTCTCAGAAATCATCTGTGGAGATGAGAAGGTGTTTTTCTACACATTTGAGGTGAAAAAAAACCTTGCGGTGTCGTGGAAATCAGACAACACTCGCAGACTCGTCCTCTGAAGGTAAAAATGTTTATTACAGAAAGATGGTTAATACAAGGTAGAATAAAGCAGGATAGAATAATGAGAGCGCTCTGAAGTGCTTGTACTAAACCACTACTATGTATATGAAACGCAGAACATGACATAATTCTGTTTATCGATGAGAAGCAGTTTGAGGCAGTTCAAACAGGCTTTGTTTTAGGATCTTTTGAAGATGTTTAGAGGAACCTTGAACAGAATAACATGTTTGTATCTCTGTAAGCAGATAAACATTCTGTACTGATCTGTGATATGACATGGACTTCTTAGGCGTTATCCTCTGATGAACATGAACAAAATTATTACAAAGTAAAAATGAGTAATTTCCCTCACAGCGGTCACTGTCATAAACCCATACCAGGAAATAAATGGTAATAATTTTGCCTCCAGATCAGGAGTGGGTAAAGATAGACTGGTGATCTGATCTATATTATATATACGTAGCTTAGATAATGCCTCTCTGAATGCCATGGTGGGACGTTCCTGAGTTGAAGTACTGTAGAACTCCTAAGCATTAGATCACCCCAATTACTCCTGTATACACTTACCATGTCATCGTGATCTTTGCTTGACAAAGACAGTCACAAAACATATTTGACAGTTGAGGCCTCATTCTAAAATCACCAGATACCAAATGCACAACCGTTTCGTCCTGCTGCCACCACAAAATAAAAATGTTTAAACCTTAAGTAACGTAGTCATGGAGGGTGTATATATTTTTCACACTACATGAAGGGTGGGGATCCTTATAAACTGTGGAACAGAAATGTACTCAGTGTGTCTCCACCGCTTTATTTCACATTGGAGTGCAACCATTTTTCTTTTTTACCATCATGGACGAAACACTCGTTTCTTTTAAAACATCATCTTTAAATGTTTTTCTACCTCCTAAATAAACCCTCGGACTTAAGAGACGATCCTCTGAATTGTTGAAGCCCTGCTCAGGGTTAAACAACAACAACGTCTTTACAATATCTTCATGGATAAATTGTCAAACTAACATCTTGGGTTTTTTTTTTGTTTGTTTTTTCTTGGAGCAGAGGTCATGTCCTCTCTCATTACATCAGGTCCTCTTGTTCGTGAACACAGTGTTCTTCTAAGGGTCTTAGGATTTCTCGGAGCAGACATTGTAACAGATAGTTGCAGAGTTTCTTCTGCTTTAACTGCAACATCTTAACCATTATTTAAACACTGAGATGCACGACTCTCCCCTTAATTCGTTAACATAAACACATTTGTAAGCATTCTGTTCAGCAAAACCCTCCAGAAATCACATGTCTCTGTCTCACACAGACAGACAACTGCCCCCCCCCCCAAAAAAAAAAACCCAGACTCATTAACATAAACACTTTTATTGGGAGGGGGGCTAATCCCCCACACACCCCTTCTCCACCACTGCCCAGACACACAGGAGCCAGATTGACCCACTGATACAGTCGATAGGGTTACCCCCACCCCATGGTCATAAATTTGGTCACCTACAGAAATGGCGGCCTGAGAAGCACAAAGGGCCATAAATCAGCACACACTACTTTGACTGACAGTTTGACAGAAAGCATATGATATAACTACTGACATTGTATAACATTGTATAAGGCGATATAAACAGACTATGTTCTAATGTTTAATTGATTAATATTTTGCCACTTTTGATAGAGCTGCTTGGGTTTGTATATACCATAACAAATTCAGGATAATTCAGTGGTTAGCTAATCAATTAACATCTTTAATTACTATTTAGTCTTTGCCAGTTGTTAAGTGGATGGGAATCACAGATGCAGAGCAGGCTCATGAAATATTTTTATTTAAATCTTTCATTCTACTTTTTAATAATAAAGACAATAACAGTATACTGACATGGAGATACTAAGACATATTCCCTTAGCCTCCTTATTGTTATTGCAACATAGTCCTTCAAAATTTAATCTCCCCCCTAATCAAACTCAATGTATCAATAGTTGCGTTTACATGGACAACAATAATCCACTCTTAACCCGATTAAGACCATACTGTGATTAAGAAACTACCATGTAAACAGCAAATTTTACTTACCTTAATCTAATTAAGGTCATAATCGAATTAAGCTCTAATCGAATTAAGACGTGTGGAGTACTCCTGTTTTAGTCGCATTATGGACGTGTATTACAGACATGTAAACACCTTAATCACATCATGAGCGTCGTGTGAGAGCTTTCACCGCATTTTGCGACAGGACACGATCACACACGACAGTTTTCCGTTTTACCGCGAACGAGAGTACGGCTGTGTCCCAAACCGCACACTTGCCTACTATAGGCCTGTAGTGGGGAAAATACATGTATCTCGGCTACTATATAGATAGAAATTACGTGGTTTGAGACGCAGCCCACGGCTTCAAGCAGTTGTCTGTTAGCACGTATAGCATGACAAATAATTAACTGCACTTAAAGCGTTCGTAAAAAACCCCAAAAAAACACCCAAAACTGTATACAGTACCATAATGAAGACGAACGGTATGTTGATGCGTGAAATTCTGGAGGGACGGCCTGGCGCGGTGACGTAATGACGTGGGCTGTTAATCTAATTATGTTCTATAACATGTAAAACGGGAACATGACAGGAGTATTCTAAAAGTGACTCATGTAAACACCTTAATCAGATTATTATCTTAATCAGAATAAGGTCAATAATTAGATGTAAATGTAAATGTCCATGTAAATGTAGTCAATAACTCTACCTATTAAATCATTGCGTGTTTTTGTCAATGGGGTTTTTGAATGGGTTTTTTTTTTTGGTTAAATGCCTGAAATAAGGTCTGTGGTTAACACAAACTCAGGATATGTTCACATTTTATATTACGACATAAAATACATCAGTAATACCCTACTCAGGATTTTTTTGTTTGTTTGTTTTCTGTTGTTTTTTTTTTTGTTGTTGTTTGTTTTTTTTTAAAAAGAAGCTTTTACGTGTATTGAAAAAGACGGTTGCTAACAAGTGGCTAAATTGTATCCTACTACAGAGGTTGTTGCGGACATTAAATATCATCACACCGAACTGGAAATCTCATCTAGGCTACTACAGCCTCATTGTGTTTATACTTGTGCTCTTACAACTCAAACTTTCCCGCTTGTAGATTTATCAATTTATAGTATTTTCCAATTGTGGTGGTGGTGTTGTTTTTAAATAAAGATTGAAAGAATCATAAACTTTTGTTGGTCACATAGTTTTTCTGCAATAATCCAAAAATGGAGAAATCCTATTGGCTTTTTGTCGAGGGAACCGGGGTGATGGTAACTTCTGGGGTGGCCTACAAAAATACATCATCCCTGCAGGACTGACGACTTCCACATTAGTGTCTGACACTTGAGCAGGGGACATTCCTCTCTCTTAATGCAGAGATAAAGTCCATCTCTACAGCGGGCAATTACTACATTTATGATGGAGAAGATGCCAGCATGCATGTAACACCAGTCCCATTCACAAAGCGCCAGATTTTCTCAGGATAAAATTACGTTGTGAGAAAACAGTTTTTGTTATGTCAAGATCACGAGAAAACAACAGAAAAAAATTAATAATGTATGGCCGCTTAGGGCTTCCGTAAAAACACCACTAAAAGTTCAGTTTAAAAAAAAAGTCATTTTATTGTTTATTTCCTGCAGTAACCATATATCACAGAATTACAGACACACACACACACACACACACACACACACAAAAAATTAAACATTATTATAGCCTACAATTCCAACATCATGAAAGCATGTTTAGGGTCAAGTTTGTGAACGTCACCGTCATCTTCACTAGAGAATGGCTGTGAGTCCTTCATAGCTCTTTTTACTGTCCTGTACTAGCCTATAATAATCGCATCCTTGAACCTGAACCTACTTCCCTCCCCAGTTACAAAAGGGTGTGTAGACTTGTGCAGCCAGGTCATTGTCATATTTTTCCTTTAAAAGTTTCTTAATTTTTTTTTTTATCAGTTGTAATTTTACATTGAAAGTAGTAAAAAAAAAAAAAATTAAAAGTGTGCGTGTGTATTTATTTATTTATTTATTTATTTATTTTAAATTAATAGTAGCTATTCTAATAATCCCAAATTGCAAACCAACCTCAATCAGTTTCAGCAACGTAAGCTACTAGTTTAATGTTGTGTATTGTTTCATTAGTTTGTATTTGTTGTTATATTTACTCTTCTATTTTATGGACTTGTTTGAATAGAAAGAATAGCTTATCAGTGGCACCAAAGTCCATAAAAATATTACATGCAGTAATACTAAAGCGGTATAACTGAGATAGCACTATGTACATAAAAAAGTGTGTGTTTCTCAATAAATGGCTAAAAATAAAATAAAATTTTAAAAAAAGAGAAAAGCAAAAGACGAGTACAAAAATCTCTATAATAATATAATTTAGAATAATAATAGTTGAATAATGTAAAAGAAATGTATAATAAAATAAAAGTAAAATGACTCGTGAGCAATATCACGCGGCGCATGCGCAGTTGTTGTTTCCGTGTGTTTTCGGATTAACTGACCGCTATCAGTTTTATTGTTCGGGGTTTTTTTGCATGTGTGTTGGATATTTTTCTTTCCATCATGGAAATAAGGTTTGTATGGTGTAAGAAATGTACTAATGTGACACGTTAAATCAGGTTTGTAAATACAAATTTAAAAAAGGCCTTGGAAAGACAAAGCTAACTACCGAGTACCGTTATAACATTTAAAACATAGCAGGATATAAGGCGGTCCCTTTTCCCCCCCTCAAGCTAGCTAATTTTCATTATTTATAACATTTATATCCAACCAATTACTGCGTGCTCTCTCAAATATAACTCGTCGGTTAAATACGAATTAAACGAAACGAATTTTGTTGTTGTCGTTTTCTAGTTTGTCTGTGTTTTGTTAGTTACCAGCACACCAAGTGTGAGCTTCTGAGAAATTACTGCATCATTTGTGTTTTAAACAAGTATAAGAATTTCATATATATAGTCTAATGCTATACTGGGAGAAAACAGCCTTCACTGGAGCATCATAGGGAATCCCCCGACTCTTTATATATACAGTTCGAAAAGTGTTGTGAAAGAGCTTGATGATGATTTATTCAGGAATAGTGGGCGTGGCAGAAGTGTGTTTGAAATGACTGACAGGTTTTGCATAAACCAGGTGCGAGTTTGTTTTATGTTTAACCACCATCATCCTGTCTTATTTCCAAAACGAGATTCGTATCTTCAGCCAAGGAACATATCTGAACAGGCCCTATGCTGGAGTCTGGATTCCTGTTTTATTATTATTATTATTATTATTATTATTATTTATTATTTTCTTGGAGTATCAAATATTACACATAGAAGATTAGCTTATGTAGTAAAGAATGAGTCATGGAGTATCATCACCTCAAGCATTGGTGTCCCATCATACCAAGATGCGATGAATACAATATACACTATAAGCCTAAAAGTATGTGGGCACCTCCGGTAAATATACAGTGTGTGTATATATGTGTATATATTCATGTATATTTATACACTATGATGTTTAAATGGATGGAGTTAGTTTTTAAAATGTATTCCTTAACCAAATAATCAAACCCGTATACTGCTGCTTCACTCTTATAATGCATAGATGCACTAAAAAAAAACTGTCCTACCGTTCCATCTGTCTGTTTTTCCACAGAAGTTATTTGCTGTTTGCCCTTCTTCTTGTGATAGATAACGGTAAGTACTTAACCTCACTTAAATTTCAAAATTCAATATGCTGAGAAAGCGTATTTGACTTCCTGTTTGTACCCACAGTTGTGTGTGGGGGGGTGGGGGGGGTTGTTTGTTTTTAAGTGCCACAGACTGCGTAATGTGAAACCCACTGATCTGGGACGTTACAGTTGCCACATTCCTAACTCCATTACTGTCTATGTACAACTGAAGATTAAAGGTGTGTATGGGTGGTCTTAAAAAAAAAACTGCATAATTTTCACTTATCCGTCTTTTTCTGGAACGCGTCACACAAAACCTCAGAAACAGTGTAAGAAGTTTCATCTCCTTTTGTCTTGGCATTTCAGTGTGGGTGAATTAGGGAAGTGAAAAAAGTCAATGTGCGATGGAAACCACCACCGCTTGTGCATCAACGATTTCTATGTGGGACTTTAGACAAGCGTTTTGTATAAGGTCTATATTGAAAATTTTATGTTGTTGTTTACTGAGCTGCTGTGGGATTTCTTTTTTTTGTGTGTATGTTCAGCAGAAAGAAGAGTCTTAGAACCGACGCCTAAGCCGGGAAACAGTGGCACCATGAAGAGAGCAAGCGGTACCTCACTGTTTCTGCTCATATGTATTCTATTGTGCAGCCTCGCAGACTGAAGAGGTCATGAAGCCCAATGTGTGGAAAAAGCAGCTATCCAAGCTTTTCTTCACTACATTTAAAGTAGTACTTAACTAAAGGACATCCCAAAAGTCTTCCAAAATTTTTCATAATTAGTTTTTTATATATATTTAAAAAAAAATTGGCATATAGAAATCCTTCTCATGGTTGACTAGCAAGCATGCAATTACAACACCAGCTGCGTCAACACAAGTGGCAGAGATGACTCCTTGTGTGTTGACAAAGAAAGTAAAATTTTGCTTTAAAAAAAGTGTTCGTTTGCCCTATGTATGGAGACTTTTGGGACACCCTGTAATCAATAAGAGGTCTATATACACACACACAAGCTAGCCAGGGTCATAATCTCGTTTCTTTTTCTTCGACAGGTAAAGCATTAGACAAAATTTCTGCAGCCATCATGCACAACTAACTGATTTCCCAACAGCAGAAGTCCATGACATGAGGTGGACGTGGTAGTACTCAACCAGGAGTAATAAGTGAAACCACATATTTTGGTTTTGTCGGTTTAATTAGAGAGAGAAAAAATAAAAAGACAGTGCTTTGCCTGAGAGAAGGACGTTGCACTAGATTGGAATCGGATTCGTTGCAAACATTTATTTTATATTTATATTTCAAATCAGTTGTTTACATAATGTATTACAGTTTTATAGATTGGTAACAGTAGTGGACAGACTAGTAGCCTCAGGTGGGAAGGTTACTTGGTAGGGCTGCTGAGCTAGTGGTAACCAGCATTCGACCAGCAAAACCAGCAATTGACATCTTGAACAACACGCTTCAGAGCATACTAGCCAGCTATAATCTATCCTCGTGAGCTAGCTACATCCACACCAAGGATGTATCCCACTGCCTAGTTCATTTTAAACACGGAACCACTTCTGTCTGTCCCTTAAAAGATAGAATATCCTGGTGTATCTGTTGCATAAACCAGCAGTGACTACAAAGTAATTGGCATGCATTTGCACTTTGGTCTGATATGGCCAGTTCCGCAGTCCAGAATTATTGGCACCCTTCAGAAAAAGTATGTACAATGTGATATTTTTGAATTGCATGAGGTTGCTTAGATTCGTTCTTAGTATTTTTCCAAACAGTGTTCATTAGCAGTCCCTGTTGGTTTAGGATTAGGATTATATTGGGGTTTTTAGGGGTCCAAGCACTTAGTGTTGTATTTGTTAGGATGTTATATTTTCTTCTTATTCTGATTCCCTGCTGAAACCAATTGTGCAGACCAAACCGTACATCATACCAACGTAGTACTCCGTGTCCGAGCCCAGGCAAGCAAGATGGTCCCAATCGGATCCTAATGGTGGCCCTATAGCAGAAGCATTGAATCTCATGAACTGTGACACT
The DNA here is from genome assembly GCF_023375685.1 of Ictalurus furcatus. Lineage (NCBI taxonomy): Eukaryota > Metazoa > Chordata > Actinopteri > Siluriformes > Ictaluridae > Ictalurus > Ictalurus furcatus. Next base: position 3,628,020 of record NC_071281.1, read on the forward strand.
ATTAATAATAGTCCTACATCCAAAAAGCAACCAAAGTAATGCTAATGATCAAACGTTCCCCCCCACCCCCACGGATTCCTTGGGGTTTCCCAACCAGAAAAGCCTCGAGAACAATTTAGCCCTGCCCACTTAGAGGGTTTTTTTTTGTTGCTAATTTGAACACATTTTGTGAACTAGTGCTAGGACATTTTTTGGCCTATCAAAATTATAATTGTTTATCGCTAAATAAATTCACTGCTTTTGTGAAATGTCCTCAGAAATCATCTGGGGAGTTGAGATGTTTTTCTACACATTTGAGGTGAAAAAAAACCTTGCGATGTCGTGGAAATTAGACGGCACTTGCAGACTCGTACTCTGAAGGTAAAAAAAGGTTTATTACAGAAAGATGGTTAATACAGGGTAGAATAAAGCAGGATATAATAATGAGAGCGCTCTGAAGCCCTTGTACTAAACCACTACTATGTATATGAAATGCAGAACATGACATAATTCTGTGTCTCGATGAGAAGCAGTTTGAGGCAGTTCAAACAGGCTTTGTTTTAGGATCTTTTGAAAATGTTTAGAGGAACCTTGAACAGAATAACATGTTTGTATCTCTGTAAGCAGATAAACATTCTGTACTGATCTGTGATATGACATGGACTTCTTAGGCGTTATCCTCTGATGAACATGAACAAAATTATTACAAAGTAAAAATGAGTAATTTCCCTCACAGCGGTCAGAGCGAGTTGAACTGCCACTTCCCCCTCAGTCCTGTAGCTATAAACTTCATGTCTGAATCTTCCTCACTGACAATTTACAGCTTGTGAACAGAGATCAAGTTTCATCATGAAGATCCTCCACATTCACTTCTGTAAGTTTATTTCCTTTAGCTACATCACTGATCGTATTTAATGAGTACTTTCCTGATTGATACATTTGTGTATTAATGAACAGAGAATCACCACAATGAAGTATTTTTTTCCTCTTTCCTAGATCTACTTGTGTTCTGTGGAGCTGCAGAAAGTTTCACAGGGAAGTCGGTAGATTTGGGACAAAATGTGACTCTAAAGTGTCAGGTGTCTATAAGAGATGTGTTCTGGTTCCTGATGAAGCCGTCAGAACCTCCAGTGTTTATATTACGCTCTTACTCGAGTATTGCCCTGGAGCCAGTATACAGTAGCATGACCTTCAGCAAGAGATTCTCAGTGAAATATAACAGCAGTTTATTTATACACAATATCAGTACTAATGAATTAGGAGTGTATTATTGTATTCGAACTGGTTCACCTCCCCACATCAGCAGTGGAATCAGACTTTACATCCGGAATCATTCAGCTGGTGAGTTTATTTATTATATTCACAGGAAATGTCTGAGATAAATCAATACTTCATTATAATTTCACTGTGTGCTTTATTTACTAATGAATTTTAAACTATCTGATCTTTGTCATGTTTCCAGAGAATCAGACGTGTAAGATTGAAGCGCCTCAGAATCAGACCACTGATGAAGATATAGAGATCAGACTGTGGAGAAATCTCTTCATGATATCAGGAGTGATGAACGGTGTTCTGCTCATCGCAGTCACAGGTGAGTTATAAATCATTTCCTTTGTCCAGTGTGTAGAAATGCTAATATATTCTACACTGACTGAATTCAGCACCGGTTTAATCACTTCTGCTGTAATATTTTCAGAATAAACTTTCCTGCATTTTGTAATTATTACTTAAATATTTTATAATTTATTTGAATAAATGAGTTTTCACAGTAGTATGATACAAATTTATAACTAATTATAAAAATCCCACAATCAGTGTTGGAGTCAGCTCGGTTTATTCAGACTGCATTGTGATGTTTTAGTCTCGATCGTTACCTGCTGTGGAAAAACCACATCTCCTAACTGATGTGAAGCTTCAAGAAGTCAGTGGATCACAGGTAAGTCCACTGGATACAAATACACACTTAACACTGTTAATACATAACGTTGGTGCGTATAGTGTGTACAGTGTGTTATGTGTACAGTGTGTTAAATCCTGTTTTGAAGTAAAAAAAAAAAAAAAAACACTTTAAATGTATTTAACAGATAAATCTACACACAGTCCTCATGACTTTTTTGCTCTTTTACAGAGTTGGTTACCAAAAGTGCATAATGATAGCAGCAACACTGTGGTGCAGTTTATTCCGTTTCACCTTTATTTAATTTCTTTTTATGGGGGAATGAATTTACATTGGCCCCACTAGGTCTTTGAAAAAAGTGGCCAGTCCCTCATGATATTTACCGCCCCCTGCTGGGCATTTGGGTAACTTTCTCAATTCCATAAATACAATTTCTTAAGAGTTAAATTTGTATTAGACATTTTAATGCAGTCCTAGCATATCTTAAACATTTCATCTAAAACATTGTATAAAAATATTATAAAATAATTTTAGACTATGTTCTAGGTCTCTGAACAAACATATTTTCACACAAATATTACATTAGTTTAGTAATCACTTGTGGGTTGTTGTTGTTTTTATTTACGTCATTATTTTTATCATTTAGATAAAGGTTTTTTATTGACTTTTAGTTTTAGTTTTTTTTTTTTAAATAGAATTTTCACTTTGTGATACAACCTGGTCACCACTAGGGGAGCTTCTCTTTCCTCTCATTCTCTCTGCAAAATTTCAGACCTTTACTTATTTACCTTTACTTATTTAGGCTAGTATTTAAACAGATGTTGTGTTTCAAATATAATTATGTAAATTATTTAGTATTTACTTACATGTGAATGTAAATTGATCATAATATCACATTGTCAAAATTTACTACAATTCAACCATGAGCTCTTAAAAACTCAAACATCGATGCCTTCAAAACCAGTGTAAATTGTGATAATTGTACATAACCCAAGCTCAGGATCGAACCGAGGCTGTCATTAAAACTACATGCTTGTCAATTTCTACAGCATTCATAAAAAATCACACCCTTGCTGTTTATTTGCATTCCACAAAGATTTTCTGTTGTCTTTCATCTACGTACACTTATCATTTTTCATTCAGAGGAACATTTTGACTATTCACTTTACTCACTTTACGAATGTACTTCCTAAATTAAATGTTTTCTGTGATTCCTGAGTAAACATGTCAATAAAATCAATTACAAATAAAATGGCAGTGCTAATGGTCTTGAATGATCTTTTGTGTGAAAATTTACTTTAATGGTGTGGGTGTGCAAAAAAACAAGAGTCATGAGTAAACACACACACTCACTCACACACACACACACACACACACACACACACACACACACACATTGTGGTCTGAGCAAGATTCGCTCCTCCTTCCATATACCCCAGTGTCTGAAGCTCAACTGAAGTGTTTCCTGACTGAAGCAGCGCAGCCTCAGAGTGTTTAACGCTTGTGTTCAGAATTCAGCATGAGGATAATAAAACTTCATTTCTGTGAGTAACTTCATACGTTTCTGATTCAGGAAGAAAACATCGAGTCAAAATCTGGTGTGATGCGTATTAATTAGCCGTTCTTCAATTTAGTTTTTAACATGAAGTGTAGTTTTCACATTTCTCCGTAGCAATGGGTCAAAAATCTTAAATGTTGGAACGTCTGCATCAACCACCAAAGATAAAATTGTGTATTGAACATACAGGACTTTATTATCAATTTACTACTATTCTTATTTGTTGTTTTTTTTGTTATTGATTTAGAGCAGTGAGCGGTTCTCAAAGTGGGGTCTGTGATTTTATTTTTCTTTCTTTTTAACTTGTTACAGTCCTGAAAATCACAGACCACCATTATCACAGTAATATTTATTATTATCCTGTTTGACTTTGATCCAAACCGCAATCGCTCAAATGCAAGCCGGCTTATAAATAATAAAATAACTGGGACATATGTTCCGTTTAGGAATATGGCTTAAAAAAATGACCAAAATCTTGCCGTACACGTTTAAACGATGAGCTTAAGACACTTTCATAAGTTTCACAGTTAAAGGGTTCCCCGAATGTAAAAAGTTTCAGAACCTGTGATTTAGGGATCTTAGATAATTAGATAATAAAGTCATGTAAAAATAAATAAATAAAGTTATTATTTTTGGGTTCATTCTGAATGAATTGTGACATTTTAGGTTTTAAAGTTTGCCGCTGCAAATGAACTCCAAAAACTCGAACACAACATCCAGACCCTGGTTTACAGCTGCGTCAGGACGACACCGTCCCTTTGGTAGGGTAACGTTTTTCTGAAATATTTTTCTTTCTTTTTTTCTCCAAATGTTAATTCATATTTAAAATGTTTTTTACAACTTGATACTTTAATAGATGTTACTCTTTAAAAAACAAATAAAAAAACAACTTTTTAAATATCATCAATTAAACTGTTTTTATGTTCAGGTTATTTTGCGACTGCAATTCTGACAGTGTTGTTTATTGCAATCATTGAGATGAAGACATAAGATAATGAGATAAATTGGGCGTTTGAGGCATTGTGTGTAGTCGTGGGCATGGTGTCTGTTGCTGTGAAGTCGGAAAGTCAGTTTAGACTTTCCGGTCTGGGGGGTAACCCTATCCACTGTATCAGTGGGTCAATCTGGCTAATTTGTGTCTGGTGGTGGTGGAGCGGGGTGTGTGGGGGGGAATAGTCCCCCTCCCAACAAAAGGTGTTTGTGTTAATGAGTTTGGTTTTTTTGGTTTGGGTGGAATACGTCTGAAAAGAAATAATGTTTTAATATGGGCACGTGTTTGTGTTACTGTGTGGGGTTATTTCGTTTGTGTAAACACATTGTTAGAAAAGCATTATGATTGAAATGTGTACATATATGAGTAGAATATTTGTTTTGTGAAATAAATGAAAACAAATGTTGATTATGTTTAGGGAGGCTGGTCTGCCTTTGAATTAAAAAGTTTAGGAGGCACAGCGTTTTTAAAAAAAGAATCTGATTAAAAGAATCGCGTGAATTACATAAATTCTGAAACATAAACCTTTAGGAACTAAAAAGATTAAAAGAGTTGTTTAACAAGAAATCCGTATTACATGTCTTCCAAAAAAAAACCAAAACCACACAAAACCTTTAGGAAGTAAAAATGTTTAAAAGAGTTGTTTAAAAAGAATAGCGCGTATTACATGACTTCTAAACAAAGATCCTTACGAGGTAAATGCGTTAAAGTGCTGGCTAAAAGAATCTCCGTCATGTTTTAAACTAGGAAAGAAGTTTTTTTTTCCAGAGGTGCATTCCATTCGCTGTGTTAAGCGTTAATGAAAGTTAAACCGAACCCACCTCACTCTCTCGCTAAACCCCGCCCACACATAAGTGTTTTCAGACACGCCTCTCTCTCTCTCTCTCTCTCTCTCTCTCTCTAAACACGCCCATACAAGTGTTTTCATCGTAGACAGTACGTTCTGTCAAGCTGTCAATCGTAGAGGTAGAAGTAGTAGGGCTAATTTATGGTTTGTGTTTTTCCTGACCGACAGTTCTGTAGGTACACCTAATTTATGACCAGGGGTGGTGGGGGTGGTGGGGGTAACCCTATCCACTGTATCAGTGGGTCATTTTGGCACCTGTATGTCTGGGTGTGTGTCCTTCCTTTCCTTGGGGTGTGTGTTTTGTGTATTGTGGGGGATCTCCCCCAACAAATGTGTTTATGTTAATGACACTGTTGTGAAACGTGTTTCTCCCTGAATTAATCACAAGCAATGTATATATGTATACCTTTTTGTGGTATAAGAGAATGTTTCTTCCTGAAATTACTTTTGTGGTATTGTTTTATTTTGAAGCTTAAGGATGGTTTAGGTGAAATATGTCTGAAAAGAATGTTTAATATGGGCATGTGTTTTTGTTACTGTGTGGGTTATTTCGTTTGTGTTTTCGGTTAGAAAAGCATGATGGTTGAATGTGAATATATATGAGCAGAATGTTTGCTTGTGAAATAAATGTAAACAACTGTTGATTATGTGTTTGGGGAACGGCGTGACTTTGAATAAACATTTACTGAAATAAAACCCCTGAAACAGATTAACCATCGATATGGCCAAAGAAATGTAAAAAATGTTTTTACATACATTCTAAACATAAACCTTTAGGAGGTAAAACGTTTAAAAGTGCTGTTTAAAAGAATCATGCGTTTTGTTTCAACTATAAACAAGATTTAGGAAAATGGTTCGCCAACGAGGATACTTATACAGAACTGCCGTTAAATACATACGATTTTGTCTATGCTTTGACATCCCATGTCCCCACTGGATGACAGTCAAGTCGTGTACATTTAGGCCTTCTGTAGCACTGTTTGATCTGAATGTGTGATCTTTCCTGGCAGTTGTGTCTCTGTGTGTGAGAGAGACATGTGATTTCTGGGGGTTTTGCTGACCAGAATGCTTACAAATGTGTTTATGTTAATGAATTAAGGAGAGAGTCGTGCGTCTCAGTGCTTAAATAATGGTTAAGAAGTTGTAGTTAAAACACAGAAGAATCTCTGCAACTTTCTGTTACAATGTCTGCTCCGAGAAATCATAATACCCCTAGAGGAATGCTATGTATTCACCAACAAGAGGACCTGTTGAAATGAGAGAGGACCTGACTTCTGCTCCAAGAAAAAAAGAACCAAGATGTTAGTTTGGCTATTTATTCATGAAGATATTGTAAAGACATTGTTGTTTAACCCTGAGCAGGGCGTCAACAACTCCAAAGATCGTGTCTTAAGGCCGAGGGTATTTTTACGAGGTAGAAAGACATTTAAAGATGATGTTTTAAAAGAAATGGGTGTTTCGTCCATAATGGTAAAAAAGAAAAAATGGTTGTACTGCAATGTGAAATAAATCGGTGGAGACACACTGAGTACATTTCTGTTCCCCAGTCTATAAGGATCCCCACCATTAATGTAGTGTGAAAAATGTACATACCCCCCGTGACTACATTAGTTAAGGTTTAAACATTTTTATTTTGTGATGGCAGAAAGACAAAACTGTTGTACATTTGGTATCTGGTGATTTTAGAATTAGACCCCAACTGTCAAATATGTTTTGACATAGAATGTGAATTGCTTTGTCAGGCAAAGAGCACGATGGTATGGAAAGAGTATGATGAGGTGATCTAATGCTTAGGAGTTCTACAGTACTTTGACTTGGGAACATTCCAACATGGCCCTCAGAGAGGCATTATCTAAAGTACGTATATATATAATATAGATCAAATCACCAGTATGTCTTTACCCACTCCTGATCTGGAAAAATGATTACTGTTTATTTCCTTGTATGGGTTTATGACAGTGAGCAGTCATATACACTATAAGCCAAAGTTATAGAAACAGGAAAGGTAAAGCTTTCAAAATATTTTAACAGTTGAGGCATATTTCAACAGAACAGAATATTAGACATTTAGTGTAAACTAGTGTCAAAAAAATTCTCTGAAATATATCGGTGAAAATATTGTTCCATTTTAAAGGCATCATATTAGAAACGATAGTACAGTCTTTGTTGATAAGTTACAAACTCATACTTTATAAGAAGTTGTTTAGGAGCATCTGAATCTGGCAAATAACTTTTATTCCATTTAGGCATGCAATAAAAGTTAATAAACAAATTAGGAAGAAATTACTTGTACACTACTGCTGCGGATATTAAGTCAAACCATTTTGTTCAAACTTCAGTGTGATCCATAGAGTAGCAGAAACTTATGGCACCTTATGAATACCATGTGAAGGATTAAGTTGACTAGTCACTTACAGTTACAGAGACATATCCTTGTGCAGGATCACTTTCGCACCAGCATTGCCCATTGACACGTCTTCTACGTCTTCACGTCATTTGATGCTCATGTAGATAACATTACTAGGATAGCTTTCTTTCATCTCAGAAATATTTCTAAGATAAGAAACATATTGTCACTACATGATGCAGAAATATTAGTTCATGCTTTCGTCACCTCTAGATTAGATTACTGTAATGCCTTACTGTCTGGATGTTCCAGTAGGAATATAAATAAGCTCCAGTTAGTCCAGAATGCAGCTGCTAGAGTCCTAACTAGAACTAGAAGATACAACCATATCACACCAATATTATCAGTACTGCATTGGCTCCCAGTGAAATCTCGCATTAACTATAAAATACTTTTATTAACCTATAAAGCACTAAACGGTCTCGCGCCACAATATCTAAGTGACCTTTTGGTTTTATATGATCCGCCACGCCTACTTAGATCAAAAGATGCAGGCTATTTGACGGTACCTTGAATAGTGAAGGCTACAGCAGGGGGAAGAGCCTTCGCTTATAGAGCCCCACAGTTTTGAGTATCCAAGCCTAGTCTACTAGTGTATATAAACAACGAACCTTTCTTTAAAAAAAATCCTAAATCCTAAAGACAGCTGTGTACTGTCTACGATGAAAACACTTGTATGGGCGTGTTTAGAGAGAGAGAGAGAGAGAGAGAGAGAGAGAGAGGCGTGTCTGAAAACACTTATGTGTGGGCGGGGTTTAGCGAGAGAGTGAGGTGGGTTCGGTTTAACTTTCATTAACGCTTAACACAGCGAATGGAATGCACCTCTGGAAAAAAAAACTTCTTTCCTAGTTTAAAACATGACGGAGATTCTTTTAGCCAGCACTTTAACGCATTTACCTCGTAAGGATCTTTGTTTAGAAGTCATGTAATACGCGCTATTCTTTTTAAACAACTCTTTTAAACATTTTTACCTCCTAAAGGTTTTGTGTGGTTTTGGTTTTTTTTGGAAGACATGTAATACGGATTTCTTGTTAAACAACTCTTTTAATCTTTTTAGTTCCTAAAGGTTTATGTTTCAGAATTTATGTAATTCACGCGATTCTTTTAATCAGATTCTTTTTTTAAAAACGCTTTGCCTCCTAAACTTTTTAATTCAAAGGCAGACCAGCCTCCCTAAACATAATCAACATTTGTTTTCATTTATTTCACAAAACAAATATTCTACTCATATATGTACACATTTCAATCATAATGCTTTTCTAACAATGTGTTTACACAAACGAAATAACCCCACACAGTAACACAAACACATGCCCATATTAAAACATTATTTCTTTTCAGACGTATTCCACCCAAACCAAAAAAACCAAACTCATTAACACAAACACCTTTTGTTGGGAGGGGGACTATTCCCCCCCACACACCCCGCTCCACCACCACCAGACACAAATTAGCCAGATTGACCCACTGATACAGTGGATAGGGTTACCCCCCAGACCTGTCATAAATTAAAGTGTACCAACAGACCTGTCAGTCAGGGAAAGAGAGGGGCCATAAATTATCAAACACACTACTTTGATTGACAGTTTGACAGAAAGTGTATGATATAACTACTGATATTAAATGAAAACCTGACTACCTCTTCCAGAAAGCTTCAAATGGGCCATGGTTGGATCTTCCAGCAGGACAGTGATCCAAAACATACATCAAAATCAACACAAAAACGGTTTACTGCTGACAAAATCAAGGTCCTGCCATGGCCATCCCAGTCCCCTGACTTGAAACCCAGAGGAACCTGTGGGGTGAACTGAAGAGGAGAGTCCGCCAGCATCGACCTCGAAATTTGAAGGATCTGGAGAGATTCTGTATGGTGGAACGGTCTCAGAGCCCTCACCATGCATTCTCCAATCTCATCAGGCATTATAGGAGAAGACTCAGAGCTGTTATCTTGGCAAAGGGACGTAGCATAAAGTGTTGACTAAAAGGGTGCCAATAATAGTTGCACACCTATATTTAACGAAGTATCAATAAAGACAATTTTTCATGGGTCTCTTTTCTCATATTCACCAAGGGTGCCAATATTAATGGAAGGCAATGTATAACCATACCACAGTTCTGTATGTACACCACAGCAATGGAATTATGAAGTACTATCTGACAATTCTGTGATTTTAAGATATTAAACCACAATATTGTGCAAATGCCTCAGGGCAATTAACCGAATAAGTTTTCCAAAACTTGGTAAAAACGTCTAAACTGACTTTCCGACTTCACAGCAACAGACACCATGCCCACGACTACACACAATGCCTCAAACGCCCAATTTATCTCATTATCTTATGTCTTCATCTCAATGATTGCAATAAACAACACTGTCAGAATTGCAGTCGCAAAATAACCTGAACATAAAAACAGTTTAATTGATGATATTTAAAAACTTGTTTTTTTGTTTGTTTTTTAAAGAGATCCCTAAATCACAGGTTCTGAAACTTTTTACATTCGGGGAACCCTTTAACTGTGAAACTTATGAAAGTGTCTCAAGCTCATCGTTTAAACGTGTACGGCAAGATTTTGGTCATTTTTTTAAGCCATATTCCTAAACGGAACATATTATGTCCCAGTTATTTTATTATTTATAAGCCGGCTTGCATTTGAGCGATTGCGGTTTGGATCAAAGTCAAACAGGATAATAATAAATATTACTGTGATAATGGTGGTCTGTGATTTTCAGGACTGTAACAAGTTAAAAAGAAAGAAAAATAAAATCACAGACCCCACTTTGAGAACCGCTCACTGCTCTAAATCAATAACAAAAAAAACAACAAATAAGAATAGTAGTAAATTGATAATAAAGTCCTGTATGTTCCCCCCCACCAAACCCCCACCCCGCTCCACCACCACCAGACACAAATTAGCCAGATTGACCCACTGATACAGTGGATAGGGTTACCCCCCAGACCTGTCAGTCAGGGAAAGAGAGGGGCCATAAATTATCAAACACACTACTTTGACTGACAGTTTGACAGAAAGTGTATGATATGACTACTAATATCTGTTGATATTTGATAGAGTCCATGATGCCATGTATCCTAACAAAATGTCCAGGTCCTCTGGCAGAAAAACAGTCCCCACCATATTTAACCATGGGCATGAGGTACTTTTCCATATGGCTACCTCTCTGTGTGCACCAAACCCACCTTTGGTGTTTATTACCAAAAAGCTCTATTTTGGTTTCATCTGACCATAGAACCCGATCCCATTTGAAGTTCCAGTAGTGTCTGGCAAACTGAAGACGCTTGAGTTTGTTTTTGGGTGAGACTAGAGGCTTTTTTCTTGAAACCCTTCCAAACAACTTGTGGTGATGTAGGCGACTTTGGATTGTAGTTTTGGAGATTTTCTGACCCCAAGACGCAACTAACGTCTGCAATTCTCCAACTGTGATCCTTGGAGATTTTTTGGCCACTCGAACCGTCCTCTTCACAGTGTATTGAGACGATCTAGACACGCGTCCAATTCCAGGTTGATTCATAACATTTCCAGTTGACTGGAACTTCTTAATTATTGCCCTGATGGTGGAAATGGGCATTTTCATTACTTGTGCAATTTTCTTATAAACGCTTCCCAATATGTGAAGCTCAACAACCTTTTCCCACACATCACAGCTGTATTCCTTGGTCTTACCCATTGTTATGAATGACCAATGGAATTTGGCCTATGAGTTACCTCATATTTATACCCCTGTGAAACAGGAAGTCATGGTTAAACAATTTTCTGTTTCTAGTCACCTAGGTGTACAAATTTTTTCTTTAAATAGTAATGGGAATATACTTCATATATATTTTTCTCATATGAATTCATGGGGTGCCAATAAATATATTACACCTATAATTACACCTATATTTTACAGTGTGTGTGTATGTGTGTGTATATATATATATATATATATATATATATATATATATATATATATATATATATATATATACAGTATCTCACAAAAGTGAGTACACCCCTCACATTTTTGTAAATATTTGATTATATCTTTTCCTGTGACAACACTGAAGAAATGACACTTTGCTACAATGTAAAGTAGTGAGTGTACAGCTTGTGTAACAGTGTCAATTTGCTGTCCCCTCAAAATAACTCAACACACAGCCATTAATGTCTAAACCGCTGGCAACAAAAGTGAGTACACCCCTAAGTGAAAATGTCCAAATTGGGCCCAATTAGCCATTTTCTCTCCCCGGTGTCATGTGACTTGTTAGTGTTACAAGGTCTCAGGTGTGAATGGGGAGCAGGTGTGTTAAATTTGGTGTCATCGCTCTCACACTCCCTCATACTGGTCACTGGAAGTTCAACATGGCACCTCATGGCAAAGAACTCTCTGAGGATCTGAGCAAAAGAATTGTTGCTCTACATAAAGATGGCCTAGGCTATAAGAAGATTGCCAAGACCCTGACACTGAGCTGCAGCATGGTGGCCAAGACCACAGAGCGGTTTAACAGGACAGCTTCCACTCAGAACAGTCCCCGCTATGGTCGACCAAAGAAGTTGAGTGCATGTGCTCAGCGTCATATCCAGAGGTTGTGTTTGGGAAATAGACGTATGAGTGCTGCTAGCATTGCTGCAGAGGTTGAAGGGGTGGGGGGTCAGCCTGTCAGTGCTCAGACCAAACGCCGCACACTGCATCAAGTTGGTCTGCATGGCTGTCATCCCAGAAGGAAGCCTCTTCTAAAGATGATGCACAAGAAAGCCGCAAAAGACAAGCAGACTAAGGACATGGATTACTGGAACCATGTCCTGTGGTCTGATGAGACCAAGATAAACTTATTTGGTTCAGATGGTGTCAAGCGTGTGTGGTGGCAACCAGGTCAGGAGTACAAAGACAAGTGTGTCTTGCCTACAGTCAAGCATGGTGGTGGGAGTGTCATGGCCTGGGGCTGCATGAGTGCTGCCGGCACTGGGGAGCTACAGTTCATTGAGGGAACCATGAATGCCAACATGTACTGTGACATACTGAAGCAGAGCATGATCAGTATGCAGTATTCCAGCATGATAACGACCCCAAACACACCTCCAAGACGACCACTGCCTTGCTAAAGAAGCTGAGGGTCAAGGGGATGGACTGGCCAAGCATGTCTCCAGACCTAAACCCTATTGAGAATCTGTGGGGCATCCTCAAACGGAAGGTGGAGGAGCACAAGGTCTCTAACATCCACCAGCTCCATGATGTCCTCATGGAGGAGTGGAAGAGGACTCCAGTGGTAACCTGTGAAGCTCTGGTGAACTCCATGCCAAAGAGTGTTAAAGCAGTGCTGGAAAATAATGGTGGCCACACAAAATATTGACACTTTGGGCCCAATTTGGACATTTTCACTTAGGGGTGTACTCACTTTTGTTGCCAGCAGTTTAGACATTAATGGATGTGTGTTGAGTTATTTTGAGGGGACAGCAAATGTACACTGTTATACAAGCTGTACACTCACTACTTTACATTGTAGCAAAGTGTCATTTCTTCAGTGTTGTCACATTAAAAGATATAATCAAATATTTACAAAAATGTGAGGGGTGTACTCACTTTTGTGAGATACTGTATATATATATCCTGTGTTTAAAAACATGGTTTGTTGTATCTGTCATACTTCACTTTCACACATTAATGCACTTCATTGGTTTTTTTCCCCACCACTGTTGTGTTGCATCATCAACATAGGAGTTAACGTGTTAAAGTTGTGTTTATTAATCCTGTCACATCACGTTATTCTTTCAGTATGATGAGGTGCCGTACAATGTGACGAACGGATGCGTCAGGACGACTAACCTGAACAGCACATACGATCTTCTGCAGCCCCCGAACCTGTCACCTGGAGTGATCCCATGCAGACGAGTGACCTCACACAGCTGCATGTTCGAACCCAAACACACCGGCTTTATTTTTATAGATGTTTCTTATCCATAAAGAAGCCCCAATTTTTCAGCTACTGATTTGTGATGGACGATTCACAAATGATTCATTTGTGAAACAAGATGAATTGATTTACAAGCACACATTTATTTATTTATGTATTTAAAGCCCAATCTTTATAAGATAAAGTGGTTTTCTAGATGCTGCTTGAGTTGCGAATCAAAACTCACATTGTTCGAGTCACTTAAAGAGATGATTTGAAAGAATCAAATCACTGAAGTGACTCACTGGACTGAAGTGAGTCAGATATCAAGTGCTGAAAAAATGTCCAGTTGGTGTTCTTACTAGAACGTCGGCCATTTAAAGAAACGTTTAAAAAGCAGAATAAAAGTGTACAATTTTTTCTAGCAAGACTTTTTGTGGTTATATGTCGTCTCGCTGGCCGAGATATTTCCATAATGCACCGAGAGTGTTTCAGTTTAAATACTGGGGTTAGTTTACAAGTGTGACATTGAAATTACATAAATGAAATACAATGAAATAAAGTATGAAATGATCTATTTTAAAGTATCTTTAGCCTGAATGTTCTTTTTGTTACGCTGATTAGTCCATTAACAAGAGGAGTGTTGAGAAGCTACTAATTCTGTTTAAAGTTATCATGCTCGCTTTTCATCATCTAGCACACATGATTATTTAAGATAAGTTTATGGCAAAAAAAGGAGCTATGAGTCAAATGTAGCTACAGACAGATATTCAGTGGTGTGTTTCAGGACACAATGGGACTTCTGTCATTAATATACATAAACAAAACTTCACTGTTCAGCAGAGCAGAGCACAAAATCTCTGTGGTTTGGAGGTCCTTCAAGATGAACACCACAAATCAAAGAATAGCAGTCTGCAAAGCTGTCTTCAAATCATCTGTCTCACTGTACTGCTGTGTATCTAAAAATACTGGTATCGGTGAGTAATACTGCATTGGCTCCCAGTAAAATCTCGCATTAACTATAAAATACTTTTATTAACCTATAAAGCACTAAATGGTCTCGCGCCACAATATCTAAGCGACCTTTTGGTTTTATATAATCCGCCACGCCTACTTAGATCAAAAGATGCAGGCTATTTGACGGTACCTCGAATAGTGAAGGCTACAGCAGGGGGAAGAGCTTTCTCTTATAGAGCCCCACAGTTATGGAACAGTCTTCCTATTAGTGTTCGGGACTCAGACACAGTCTCAGTGTTTAAGTCTAGGCTTAAAACGTATTTGTTTACTCAAGCCTACCCTGACTAGATTCTGTTCTACTACTTCGCAGTCATAATAATCTTTTTTCTCCCTCTCTCCTTTCGCCGAGCCCCACATGAATTTATGGAGATACTAGAGATCCAGATCCTTTCTGCCTCTGGATGGAGCTCAAATCTTCTCTAATTCCAGACTGCTGGGACTACGGCTGCTCCTAAGGCCATACAGACTTCATATAAATCCATAATGAACTTTTTCACACTATCTGTTGTTACCCAGATGAGGATGGGTTCCCTTCTGAGTCGGGTTCCTCTCAAGGTTTCTTCCTCTTAAAACATCTTAGGGAGTTTTTCCTTGCCACCGTCGCCACTCAGTAGCTTGCTCAGTTGGGATAAATTTGCACCTTTAATATCTGTATACCATGTTGATATTTCTGTAAAGCTGCTTTGAGACAATGTCTATTGTAAAAAGCGCTATACAAATAAAATAAATAAATAAATAAATAAATAAATAATACAGCAAAAGAATCGGTACTCGTACTCGGCCTTAAAAAATCTGGTATCGATGCATCTCTAGTAATAAGTGAACTTAATAAGTGAAGCCAGTCTCCAGTTTCACATTTGTTGGTAAAATATTTTATTTTGGCTAAAGTTCAGTCACATGATGGACGGAGGAAAACCAGTTTCAGTTGAAGGTACCAGGGGATGGGGAGTTGAAGGTAAACTGGCGAGATCGTTAAACTCATTGCACATTTTTCATAAAATATCGCCGCTATAGTTTTGTCTTTCTATCACCATCACTCACAGCATGTCAGATATTATATATAGATATATCAATTTTTAACCTATTTTCTTTGAAATTTCCTGTATATTTTTAATATTACCAAATAAAATCACATCAATATTCGTTTTAACACACTGCCGAAATTTCATGACATGCCATTTTTTTGTATATCACCCCACCCCTAGTAACAACAATAAATGCAGGTGATTCAACATGTAGCTCGATCAGGAATGGTATAAAATGTTAGCGATGAGCTAGATGAATTAAATGCCACAGTCTTCCAATCAAATATGGTGCACAGAGAGAAGAAGAGAGGAAACAATTAATTTTCAACGTTAAGGGCCAATCAGATTAACGATCAAGCATCAATCTTCAAATGAAAGCAGTATAACTGCTAATTGTATTATGGAATGTGCGAAAATGTGAAAAAAATTAGCATGTACATTAGCTTTTATGGGTAGTAGTGGATCCGTGGTTAAGGTTTTGGGTCGCTTATCAGAAGGTCAGGGATTCAAGTCCTGCAGCAGCACCAGGCTTCACCGTTGAGCCCGTACACAAGGCCCTTAACCCTGCACGGGTGCTGTAAGATGGCTGACCCTGCACTCCAACCCCTGCTTCCTAACAAGCTTTGATAAACGAAGAAAAGAGTTTCACTGTATTGTAATGTATATGTGACAAATAAAGGCTTTCTGTAAATAAATCAAAATGTATGCGTTCTTATGTGTTTCTTTCAAACAATTTACAGGTGGACGCCACAGCAGGGGTTTAACGTGAAACCAAAAATATCTCTGAGGCCCTCTAGTGGCTGGCTGCAGTACAATTTTAAACCCCCTTCATTTCCATGTTAATGAATGGAAAACAAACCAAAAGTTAATTAAAAAAAGTTTATTCCACACATTATTTTCAGAAATAGTGTTCTGCTTAGTGTCCTATACATGTTTTCCAACACGCACCTGAAACTCTTACTGAGATTACAGGTTTTTTGCCCTGTATGTTGCTCATTTTGATGTCTAAATTAGCTTGCTAAGTGATCATTTGACTAGCAAACCAATATGAATGAATGAAGTGATGTCACAGCTCTTATAAAAACACATTTATCATATCGGGAAAAATATTGTTGGAGAACGTTTTCAAATAACAGCACAATTTTTTCCAAAAAATTATTTGTGGAGATGTAACTTAAGATGGAAGTTTGCCACCTGTCCCACTGAGTAACTTTGGAATGGACGTGGTTTGAAAAATGTACTGCAGTCAGCCACTAGAGGGCGTCCGGTCATGTATACAATCAGGTTTTGATTTACAGAGGCGTTAAAACTAGTAACGCTGAACAAATACTGCCCTCTAGTGGTGGAAAATAATCTCTACAGTTGTAATCTAATATCGTAATTTGAGTCCTTGTTAACTTTTTAGTAGTCTCTTTAGTTTGGTAGATGTTTGTTAGATCAAGTCAACGTGACTGTAGACATCAGGAAGATGAAAAAATAAACTAAAATTAACAAACAAATTATCGAAGGCAGCAATTGACAGACAATGGAGCTTTTTTTTTTGCAATTTAGTTAACATGTCAAAACAGATTAGTTTAGTATTTTAGAGTACCTATTAAAGCAAACAATCCTGGTGTGGATTATTTTCCAATATCAGCACACCCTGTCATGTTTTTTTTATTCTTTAATCAATTGCAAAACTTTATTCCAAACTGTGTTTTGCGTTTGAACTCAGACCTATGGTGCAACTTACCGTCATACAAATGATAAAGATCCATCAGGAAACATTTATTTGGAAAAACAACTACATTAAATAAAATAATAAAAAAATAAATACAATAAAAAAATAAATAAAATAAAAGTGGGGGGGGGGGTCAGTTCTAATCTCAAACTCTTGGGGCGCAAAGCATGATTATGAGTACAGGTGTGTGACGGAGTTCACCACGCCCACACGCGTGACCACGCCCACAGCGGTTTGCCAACACATTTCCTAGGTAACAGAGCAGCTGATCTACACCTGATTCATTCTTCCAAGCGCGGACATTATGAGGAGAGTCTGTTTGAAGTAAGAGTGTTTCCTGGTCAGTGCAGTTTAGTTTTGTTTGCTGAAGTGAGTGGAAAGGCAGAACTTAGATGAAAAGATTCAGCTGTAAATAAAAGAGGAAATAAATCCATTCAGCTGGTGATTTAAGGTAAGAGAGTCCGTTGGGTTTTTTTGAAGGTGAAAATAGAAAAAAAGAGTTGAATTCCAGCAGAATTATTAACATTTTGTGACAAATACGGTTTTTCTTAGGATTTAGATTCTCGTGTGTGTGTTTGTGTGTATGTATATATGTGTGTATATATATATATATTAGTGTGTGTATGTATGTATACACACATGTATTACCTAGAGCAGTTTTGATGGTGTGTTTTTTGTTCTTTAAATGCACAGTAAACATGTATAAAAGTTATCCATCACTCATACAGAAACAGGTCAAGAGCTTTAGTTAATGTTCATATCGAACATCAGAATGGAAAAAAATCTCTCAGAGACTCTGACTGTGGTGTGGTTGCTGCTGTCAGACAGGCTGGTTTGAGTATTTCAGAAATGTCTGCTCTCCCGGGATTTCCTTGGTGATGATGGAGAGAGGTCAGGGGAGACTGGTCAGACTGGTCAGACGAGACTGGTCAGACAGGAAGGTTACTAATCAACAAGTCACAAAGTGTTGCAGCCGGAAATAAAATAAACTAAACGCAGTATTGTCGAGATTTATGGTGCATGAGATGAATCGGGAAGTGTTTATTTACTGGAATTTACATGACCGACATCATAATGATTCCAGATCTTCACACATCCTGTATGTCTGGTGGTTAAACACAGAGGAAGCAAAACGGGCTGATGTGGACATAGTCATGGGAAAAAGTAATGGCATCCTCTTTCAATTCATGTTTTCATTACTCAGCACCTAAATGTACTGAATTAACTAAAGATACTGTCCTCTTTTAGAATTTTAAGTCTGTCCTTGTAAGTATGAGCATTAAACATTGGCAGTTTCTGTTATCTTGTGCCAAAACATAGCTGAGCTGCTAGCTGAAGAAGGAAGTGACGGCTAGCTAGCAAGATTCATAAACAACACTTTTGGGGGGAATAAAAAATGCTTTATTCTTAAAGTTTATTTATATTTGGAAATTATACCACTACTGCAGGCTCCAAGCGATCCTGATGATCCTAGGGTTATTCTTGTTTCCGTGATTGGCAGTTGGTTATGAGGTTCTGCCCCTTCAAGAGGTCTTCAAATGATCATTTGATTCGCTAAAATTATTTAATTACACCAAAATTGATATTTAGACACTTCGGTAAACATTTCAGTTCTGCAGTTTAATGAAATGTTAAGGGCTTCCTGCGTAGTCTTAAAGCAGTCACATGCAGTAACAAACTAACTGTATGACTACACTCAAAACCCAAAAGAGTTCCATAGATATAAAGAGAGAAGTCAGCAGTGAATGTTCTGAGCCAGCACTGGATCATGTTTAATGATGAAGTAGGGGTCAGAATGGACCGGTACTTCCACTGGTAGTTGTGACATCGCGTCTCATTTGCACGACGTTAAACTCGGCTCAACAACATGGCCGCTTACTGTGAATCGCCAGCTCTGACTGGAAATGGCTGACCTCTGGAAGTGAAAATGGCTTGAAAATGTGTTTCCACAGCATGTGATCCCTACCACAAGTAGACCACATCAAAAGGGAAGAAAAACACAACAACTTCACCTACCATGTTTTCATGTTTCATATGAAGTTGTTGTTCAGAGGTTAACTTGACATTTGTAATATAAATCCTGAGCAATACTAACTACTGTTTAGTGTAACATTTGTACCATGTCAGAATTTAATCCTATGAGTGTGTCCCAAAGTTAAACAGAAATCAGCGTAATTAACAGCTGATTAAATAATTCGTCATTGTTTCGGTTCTTTTGTTGAGAATGCCTCGTCTGCAAACGTGTCTCGAGAAACGCAGCCATGGTTCATTTCACACGTGTAGTCGTTGATTTGTTTTAATAATTGGGGAATTTAATATTCAGAATGAACTAATATTAAATATTTGTTTAGGACACACTTGTTGTTTCTCACATGTGGGTCAGTTTTAAAGTTTTCTTCTGTCGTCTCACCAAGCTTCAGGGTCGTGTGCGTGTGTGACGTCACGTGGTACGTTTATGCTCATTGGTCACAGCAAATAAAGAGGGCTAGTGGCGCTCTGCTGTCGAAGTACAAATGCTGCAGAACTGATCACTTTTTAATCGCATAGCTTTGAGAAACAAATCGAAGCCATACTTTTAATATGCTTTTTTATGTAGCACGTATACACGTTATCATCATAACGAGTTTCATATGGTGTATGTTTTCCGTCATTAGCAAGATGATTCAACAGAAAACCCAGCAGAATTCATTATAAAACCTGATCCGTTATCATCAATGCAACTTGGTCAACTATCGATCCAAAGTAGTACTGATTTTAGTGAAAGAAATTAAAAACTGAACAGAAATCTGTAAAAGACATTGCTGTGATGATGTGAAGATAATGCACATATGGAGCTTGGGGTTTTCTTCAGAAGGTTAAGTTGAAGAGCAGAGCACATCCCAACATGAACGTTAACAGACCATCTGCTGGTCTCGGAGATTCACCTGTTAGTGGGATTGGTTTCTCTGTTGGACACAAACAGAAGCCATTAACTAGGCCAAGTACATGTGTAGATGGATCATTCTCATTAGAATAACCTTTTAAATCATTTTCTCCAAAAAATATATTAATTGTACTTGGGGGAAGCCCTTTGCCAGAACATTTAACACAAAAGAGCATAAAAATACTTAAGCAGTTTAAAAATATCATTAAGCACAATATTTAGGGGCCTAACAAAAATGTTTTGGTTTTTTTTTTTGGATTTGGCCCATGATTGAGGAGGAGGGTGGAGGGGAAAAGAGAATATAAAGATCAGTTTTTAGAAGAAACGCACAAGTTGCGGGATTCTTGTGATTGTCAAGTTGGGGGGGGGAGATATGTTAAAACACCACTTTCATAACAAGAAGTTCGGAAGTGTTGCAAGAAAGACGTTCCTCTTCAAACCTTTTGATTTTGCATCCCAGCAGCATGATTGGTGAAGAATTGAAAAAGCATGCAGGAAAGAAAAAAACACCCGATAGCTGCTGTAAAACATGGTGGTGGATCGGTGTTGCTCTGGGGATGTATTGTGTTTGGTGGTTCAGGGAGTGTAGTGAAGGTTGGTGGCGTCAAGAATTCTGCTATTCATCAGAATATTTCAGAAAATGATGTCCTGGTTGCCTCTGCCAGGAGCTTCAGACTTTGCCGAAAACGAGTTTTCAGCGAGATGACGAGACAAACCTACTTCCTGATGATTAAAGAGACAGAAAATGTAATGCTTTGTGAATGAACCCTGCAGAAAACTTGTGATCTGAATTCACAAGTAGCTTCCACATGCACAAAGGAGTGTAAAATGAAGGAGTGGACCAGGATCCTCTACAAGCATCAACATTGTTAGACATTACAGGAAGTGGCTCAGTGCTGTTATTCTCTCCAGAGCAGGAGTCGCTGGATATTAATTATGAAGATACTGATCAATTTGGAAACATGGCTTCTTAAAAAATGTATTTGGAAAAGCATTTGAACTTGAACTTATGCTATATTTTATTCTTTTTATATATTAATTAGTGTTGATTTTTATGAAGGGTGCCGAATTGTTGAGGACACTCAATACATAACGAGTTATAAATGTGTTTATGTATATAGGTCTATTAGCAATGATTTTAAGTGATTTATATGGACTCATCTTCAGGATTTCATCAGATCATTTTGAGTATAGTGACTGATTCGTGATTTAAAAAAAAAAAAAAACGACATGTAACGGAAACTTCCTGCTTAAGAAAAAGCTTCATGTTTGATTTTAGATAAACAGCTGTACACACCTTTAACAGTTAGTTCTAGTGTCAGGGTCTTGCTGTTTGGGACGATGCAGAAGTACAGTCCTGAATCAGATTCCTTCAAGTTACTCAGCATGATGGAGAAATTCCCCTTTTCAGTTTCTGAAGGAAAAATTTTAACTCTGTCTTTATAGACTGGATCCTGCTCATCGAAATCCGCTTTACCGCCAAGAACGTCACACACCTTCCTGCTGTCTTTGTATCGCCAATGCACCGTCTGCAGCTTCTCTCCAAATGTACACGGTAAGAACACGGTTTCTCCTATAAAACCTTCAACAGGGACACGCTGCACCGACACTGAAAGGGGGAAAAAAATCTAAAACACAGCAAATCTCGATAATATAAATACAAATGTGTGCATCAGGTATATCAACACTATATATAAAAAGCTTCATGCACTTTTGCAATAACACCACATTCACACTATTCGAGACGTCACGCCATAGGACTGGTGTAAGTTTCATTCAAGCCAATCGTCTGAATTTGTCGCTTATTGCATCGTAACTAATTCGCACTGAACTGAGAAAAGTCTCATTGTTTTATGTTCTTGAAATCACAGAGTTAATGTTGAGCACATAAACAGAAAATGAGCAGTCATTTCCTGCTTAACGTTCTCCACATTCAATCATAAAACTCTTGAATCTTCATGTCTAGACCCACTGATGCTCACATTTCAGTAATTAATATAATAACAAATTTCACTTCCATACAGTACACACATCTGCTTACTGCGGTGTGAAACGCTCACCTGTGTGTATCAGAAGCAGGAAGGTGAAGCAAAAAATCCAGCTGTAATGAAAGAAAAAAAACACAAAGAGGTGGAACAGCAGAATAAATTCACAGTATGATCACTGTATAATGGAGTTATAAATGAGTTTAATTTGTGAATTCGGTAAACTAGAAGGAATGTTCAAAATCAGTAAATAAAATAAAAGAAATAAAATAAAAGTAAAGTAAATAAAATAGAAATGAACAGAACACTGATATTCACAAAAATGTAAGGTCCCTAGGTAACAAATCCTCCAAAATAGGAGGAACTTTAGTCATGGCACCTGACAATGCCTGATTGCCAGAAATTTTTATTTATTTATTTATTTTTATTTGCTTTTAAAAATATTTATTTTTACTATTAATTTTTTGAGTTCAAAGTTATTATTAAGAGGAAAAAAAATACAAACAAATCTACGCGAGTATAGTGACACAAGGATAACATTTTTTTTTTATATGTCTGTTTATTATGGGAACATCGTCTCATCATAGTGTAATAATGTTTCGTTAACATCTACGAGATCTGCGAGTTGAACTGGTGAAACTGGCTGCAGGCCCAACCCTCTCTGTAGACCGAAACCATGTAAAACAAAAGCACCACTATGCAAACAAGAGTCAGGTGCACCCAGCTACACACACCCAAACATACTCCTCCATCTCGCTTTGTTCAGGACCCGAAAGGGAAAGGAACCTACCCCGACAGACGAGATTTTTCAGTAGTGTGATGTAATACATTTGTATAAACCTCCCTTTGCTGTAAATTCAGTAATCACATACTGCGTTAGTCTCTCATTGTGTCAATTTAATGTACTTGTGAACAGTAAAACTTTACACTTAACACCAATAAGCACTAGTTTCCAAAACATGCTCACTAGTAAATAATAAATAAATAAATAAATAAATAAAATGAGGGTGGAGATTTCACAATAAATGAAAATCTGCTTAAGTTTTGCAAATAGGACAAAAAGACAAAAAAGAAAAGAACTTCCTTCTGCTACCAAGACCCGAGAGCAGCAGCAATAAATTTTCGGTCGTACAGGGAATTAAAAGGACTCATCACTAGAGTGTGACTGAACTTCATTTATAAACTTGAAACAAACCAACACAAATGAAATGGTCAGAACTTTGTGTCTACTGTTTAAACTGCCAATACATTCAAAGTCCAAGACTTTACATGAGCGTAAAATATTGTTCAGAGGGGTGTGCCTACCTTTTTATTCCCATTACACTGAAATACATGTTTTGTTTTAAAAAAAAAAAAAAAAAAAGTCCTCCAGCTTTCGAAGCAGAATGCATAATGTGGGTTCATTTCATGAGTTTTCTTGTCTAGATTTCCAGCAGCAACCTTTGATCCCGTTTGTGGGTTAATGTCCACGATTCCTAAATAAACACCCACAGCATCCAATTATTAAAAAACAGCATGTACCCAACGGGTAAGACTAAGACTTATGGAAGTGAGCGCCGGGATGGGGAAATCCCCGACACCAGCAATATTAACTACATGCTTGATTATAAATCATCATAGGTTCCTTTCTACTATTTTCCCACATAATAATCTAATCCTAATAAAAACCTTAAAACATTCTTCATGGCAAAATAAGCCATTTTTTAGTGGGGTGAATTTGATGGACATGAGAAGCAGGAGTCCAAATGTTTACCGTAACTTTTGAGTTAAGGACAAAAATTTGCATAAACAAAGTCAAAAAAAATAAATAATGAGAAAAAGTTAAAGACGTGACTTACCTCAATAAATCCCAGTGTGCGTGCAGCTTCATCCCGATAAGCAAGGCTGAAGTTGTAGTAGGTTGCAAATAATGCTGCCAGGCCCTCAACAAATGCCTCCGAACATAGGCCCAGGACAACGTCCCTTTTGCATCTCGTCATTGATTCATGCAGTAAAAAAAAAAAAAAAATCAATCAAATAAATAAAAAACAAAGCAAGCTTTTCTCTCAGTTTGTTAAGAAAATAATACTGACCAATGTCATGGATATTTTGAAATCCTTCAACAATGCCTTGAATGGTAGACTTGGGTAATAACACTCTAGCTTGCTGCTTCAGATTGAGGAGGGTTAAATTGCTTAGAAAAAGAGATTCAACTTCTGGAAAATTGTGCTCTGATCTCTCGCTTTCAGACACAACATCTGAAACTAGAATTTCCATGGACGTAGCAGGCCCTATCAAGCGCTCTACAGAGCAGTTTTTATGTGTCCGTGTTACATACGATGCAAATCTAGATCTTGCCTTAAATATTCTGTTGCAACCGAATGGGCACCAGGGCTCCAGGCCTGACTGGATAAGGCTCTTCAAATGAGATTTAAAAACTGGATTAAAAATGGATTTCTCATCTCTATCATGGACGTAGTCTTCCTTTCCTGTCTTTCTGATTGGCTGGTGTTGATGAAATCCTTTATTCTTTGCCATATTTTATTATCTACGATCTGTACAAGTTCTACAAGTTCAAATGATACCTGGCTGCAGGCCCAGCTCTGCATCGAGATGAACAAGCCCAGAAGGTGGTGGAGGACAGAAGAATTGTTTCCCTGGTGAAGAAAAACCCTTTCACAACAAATGCTAGGATGTTATTTGGTTGCTAACATGGTCCATGGGGGAAGGAATGTTAACAGAACGTCTGCACGTCTCGGGAATTCACACGCGGGTGTGATCGTTTCTCTTCTCTCTCTGTTGCGCACAAACAGAAGCCATTAACTTGGCACAGTATATATGTTGATGGATCATTTTCATTAGAAGTACATTTTAAATCTTTTTCTCCAAAAATATATCATGACAAATTACTTGTACTTGGAGGGGGGGGTGGACATGGGACATTTTCCATCTATTACCATGGGGGAAAAACAAAGAACTTTTAACACCAAAGAGACCAATCATTAAATACATTTTTAGAGTCATAAAAAAAAGTTCACTTCTGAAGACATTGGAAAACGTGCCAATGATTTGACCCATGAGCCCATGCTACCATCATGAGTTCCATCATCAATAAAGATTAGTGAGAAAGTTCCAGAAGCAGTCATGCAAGCCACCATGATCTCTGATCTTCCACCATGTTTCAGAGATGAGCATGAATGTTTTGGATCATGAGCAGATCCTTTCTGCTGCCACATTTTGGCCTTTCCCTCACTTTGGTAGAGGCTCTTCTTGGTTCCAGAACTTTTGTGGCTCATCTCTGTATTACAGTATTTGCGAATTCCAAAATCTGGCTTTCTAAGTCGTAATACCGATGAGTGATTTTGTTTCTTGTGGTATGGCCTGGTATGGTTTCTGCTCTCCAAGTCTTCTTCAAATGGTGGATCCTGATACCTACACCCCTGCGCTGTGGAGGTTGTTGATGTTGTCACTGACTGTTGTTTTTGGGAGTTTTCTTCACAGCTCCCATAATGTTTGTCATCTGTTGTTGTTGTTGTTGTTGTCCTTGTTGTTGTTGTCCTTTGTTCTCCATTCGGTGTCTGTTGCTCAGAGCAGGTGATCTAGACACCGGGTTCACGTGCTGCCATTTTGACGAGAGAGTCTGTTTGAACTTTAATAGTTTTTCCTAGTTAGGGCATTTTAATTTTGTTTAATGAAGTGAACAGAAAAGCAGAACTTGCATGAAAAACAGAAGTTGTCTCAAAGATGGGAAGTTAAAAAATAAAAGAGGAAAAGAGCCATTCAGCTGGTGATTTAAGGTAAGAGAGTAAATGTTTTTAAGAGGAATGGATACGGTTTCTCTTAGGATTGAGATTTTTAAAGTTATATTCAAGTGTATAACCTACAGCAATGGTGATGTATGTCTGGGTTAGGGTTAGTCAAACACTCACTGGCCACTTTAATAGGAACACCTGTACACCTGCTTACTCGCGTAATCCTCAATCAGCGAGTCACTCATACAGAAACAGGTCAAGAGCTTTAGTTAATGTTCATATCGAACATCAGTCATGGGGGAAAAAGTAATTACATCCTCTTTCAATTGTATGTTTTTATTTATCAGCGCCTAAATGACGTGTTATTTATAACATGATCATAGTAATGAGTTCCATCAGGTGCACATTTTCAATAATAGGCATGATAATTCAACCAGCAGAATTAATTTCACTCCCTGATCCTTTATTATCAAAGCAACTTAGTAAACTATCAGTGCAACGTAACACTGGTTTAGTAAACTTAAAAAACATAATAATAATTTTTTTAAAAAAAGGATAAAGTGAAATGTTTATTGCGTGACTTAAGGAACATTTACGGTACATTCACAGGGACACTTTACTGTTCAGCAGATACTACTCTTATATCCATTTGTAAAATACAGCAAATAAAAAACAGTACTACAGTTTTATTAGAACATAATGTTTCCAAAGTAAATCTGCATGTATATGTAAATTTGTGCATGCTATGTGGTTCCTATTTTCTGACAGCCATCAAAATGTCCTTCTGAACACATCTATATTTTATAGAAATACAAAATGAAATAAATAGCATGAAGTAAAAAATTAAATCACTGGACCGAGGCAGTAAGACACACACAGAGGGTAAACACTTCCGCTTTTACACAATTCTCTAAATTATAACGGATTAAATTGAGTTTTTTTGGACGTTAATCTACACACAATAATCCATAATGACAGACCTATGATGTGTCTAAACGCTCCAAACTGAGTTCAGGTGCATCCTGGTTGCTTTGATTATCTTGAGATGTCTTTAGAACTTGACTGGAGTCCTTGAGAGAATTTGACTGGAAGAATTGGAGAAACTGACTTTTTCCCAAGAACACCAGGAGCTATCACTGCTGCATAAAGGGTGTGAATACTTCTCTACATGAGAGATTCCAGTTTTGATTAAATTAGCAGAAATATTGAAAATCATGTTTTCCTGTGTCTTTATGGATTAGTGTGTGAAGAGTAATGGCTAAAACGCAAATTTAATACCTTTTTAAATGAAATGTACAATATCACAATAATAAAATGTCTCATACTTCATCATGAGAACTCCTCATCCGTATAAACAACTGCTGAGAATTGTAATTAGTACAACATTGTACATAAGGATGCTTCAATAGTTGCTTCCTGTCCCAATTTGTTGCTCTAAATTTTGGTCGAATTATCTTCTTGTCTCGTCTCGGAGCTAGCAGTTCCTTTCCTGTTTTTAAAAGCTATAAATATTTGAACATTGATGGATTTATTATTTTATTGTTATTCCAGCTGTTTACTACAGTATAGTGGAGTTGAAATTAAATCATGAATGAGATCAAAGTCCAGGCTTTCCGTTTTAATCTGAGGGTATTTACATCTGAATCAGGTAAAACAGCACTTGTTAATGTGGTGACCAAAAGTAATTGGACAATTAGCTGCTCAGCCATTTAATGGCTAGGTGTGTTTTATTTATAAAAAAGGAAGGATGCACTGGTGAGCTTCAGAACACCAAAAGGCTCAGAAGACCACGTAAAACAACTGTGGTGGATGACAATATATTTTCCCTGGTGAAGAAAAAACACTTCACAAAAGCCAGCCAGAAGAAGAACATCCTCCAGGAGTTAGGCATATTTGTGTCAAAGTCAACAAGCAAGAGAAGCCTTCACCAGAGTAAATACAGAGGGGTTACTACAAGATGTACATCATTGGTAAGCATCACAAACAGGAAGACCAGGAGAAAAGGCCTGTACAGTTCAGAAACAACATCCTATACACGGATGAGAGGAACTTGTAGCAGAATGATGAGAAGAGAAGAGTATGGAGAAGGGAAGGAACTGCTTGTGATATAATGTACCACCAGATCTTATGCTGTGGGCGTGTATGGCAGCCAGTGGAACTGGTTCTCTTGTATTTATTGATGTGATAAAAACAGCAGGATGAATTGTGAAGTGCACAGGGCTACATTATCTGCTCACATTCAGCCTTCTGAATCTGAATGCTTCAAAAAGTTTCACAGTGCAGATGGACAACGACCTGAAGCATACTTCAACATCAGCGTGAGACTTTTTCTTAAAGCCAAAAAGTGTAATGTTCTATAATGGCCAAGTCAATCACCTGATCTGAAACCAACAGATGCATTTCCCTTACTGAGGGCAAAACACCTCAAGAACAAGCAGGAAGTGAAGACAGCTGAAGTAAAGGTCTGTAAGATCATCACCAGGGAAGAAACCCAGCTTCTGGTAATGTCTACATGTTCCAGACTTCAAGCAGTCATTGACTACAAAGGATTTGCAACCAAGTATTAAAAATGACAATTTAACTTGATTGTTGGTTTGTCCAATTACTTTTGGTCCCTTTACATAGTGAGGCACATAGAAAAGGTGCTACACTGTTCACCTGATTGGGATGCAAATACCCTCAAATTAAAACTGAAAATCTTGCCCATATTCATTATCTAATTTCAACCACTATGCTGTAGTAGACAGCTTTAAAATGAAAAATAAAAACACCCATCTGTCCAAATACTTATGGACCTGGCTGTACTTTTGTTTGTAATGGTTAAAGTGAGTGGATCTTCAACATGTATAACTAGCTAACCTGAGCATTTTTTATGTTACTTTAAAAAAAAATTGTTTCATATATATATATATATATATATATATATTAGTGCAATAGGTCAATGAAGCACACTGTTCCTATATAAGATGCTCAATTTTGTGGCCCTATGTCAAAAATTGTGACCCATGAAAATGGATAGAAGAAGAAGGAGGAGAGTGAGCGAGTAATACAGTAATGTGCTGAGTAAACTGCTTCTAAAGCTGTAACACAACACAATGACCTTCTCTATGCACAGCTGATGAAGGAATTTTGTCTGAGACATTCTGCTTTTTGGAAACACTGGGTACTACACCGCAAAACTCTGCAAAACAAATACACACATTATAAACCGAGCAGAAATCTGTAAAAGACATTCCTGTGATGCCTGTATGTGAAGATAATGCACACACGGAGCTTGCGGTTTTCTTCAGAAGGTTACGGTGTAGAGCAGAGCACATCCCAGCAGGAACGTTAACAGACTGTCTGCACGTCTCTGGGATTCACCGTTTCCTGGTGCGGTTCGTCTCTCTGTTGCACACAAACACAAGCCATTAATTTTACACAGTACATGTGTAGATAGATCATTCTCTTTAGAATAACCTTTTAAATTATTTTGTCCAAAAATATATCATGACAAATTAATTGTACTTGGAAAAGCCCTTTGTCTTCCATTAGCATGGGGAAAAATACCATTAAGCACAGTTAGGGCCGTAACAAATGATGACGTCTGAAACAGGTGGAAAACTACTGCTATGGGGCTACATTGCTGCTGGTGCAGAGACTCAGGTGAAGACTGATGACATAAAAGAATTCTGTTATGTAGCAGAACATTTCAGCCAAAATATCTCTTGGTTGCCTCTGCCAGGAGGTTCAGACTGCTATAGAGTTTTCAGCGAGACAATAGGACAAACCTACATCCCGTTGATTAAAGAAACAGTACTGCTTTGTGGAGACCTTCTCAGCCTCTGGATTGGAAACCTACAGAAAACTTGTGGTCTGAATTCACAAGTAGCTTCCACATGCACAGACCAGAGAATATAAAGGAGTGTAAAATGGAGGAGTGGACCAGGATCCTCTACAAGCATCAACATTGTTAGACAGGAAGTGACTCATTGCTGTTATTCTCTCCAGAGCAGGAGTCAATATATATTAATTATGAGGATGCTGATCGCTCTGAAACATGGCTTTTACAAAAATTTCTTCTTAAATTTTTTTTTGAAATTCACCATTCTACACTGAAGGAGTGTTTACAAATGGAGAGCATTCAAGATAGTTGCCAATATTCTCAAGACTGGGCATCTCAGGAAAATTCAGTCTAATGCTCAGAGATGTAAAGAAAACCCAAGAGCTACATCGTGTGACCTAATTCTCCATAAAGAATATGGCAGCATGACATAGGTTTGCAAAATTGATATCCAAACAAACCACAAAAGTTCTGGAACAATATCCTTTGGACTGATGAGACCAAGGTGGAAATGTTTGGTCATCATGCACAGAGTAGCGTTTAGCGAAAACCAAACAGAGCATGTCACAACAAACACCTCATACCAGCTGTGAAGCATGGTGGTGGAGGGGGGTGATTTGGGCTTGTTTTGCAGTCACATGACCTGGGAAACTTGTTGAGACTACAATGAACTTCACTTAATACCAGAATATTCTTGAGAAAAATGTGAGGCCATCTGTCCAGCAGCTTAAGTGGCTAAAGAAGAAAAAAAATCAAGATACTGGAACAGCCAAGTCAAAGTCTAGACCTCAACCCCATTGAGATGCTATGGTGGGATCTTTAGAGAGCTGTGCATAAAAACAAGTGACCTCAAACATCAGTGAACTGAAACAGTGTAAAGAGGAGTGGAACAATTTCTTCAAAATGATGTAAGAAACTGATGAGCATTCACTTCAAGTTATTGTTGAATTATAGGGTGTACTTATTTTTCCCCACCTGGTTTCTGAAGGTTTGTTTACTTTTTGCAAAAAAATTTCTGCAAAATCTGTCTTGTCGTCACCTGAGATTATTTGTGTATAGAAGTTGGTGAGGACCACACAATTGTTATTTAGGCCCTGATAACCAAAAACATAGAATTGAACACTCTTTTCCACATGACTGTTCATTAGTACTGATTTTATTTTTATATAAAAGGTGCCAATAATTCTTGAGGACCCTGAAAATATTCAAATAATTATAAATATAGTTTGTGGGTCTATTAGTAGTGATTTTAAGGCAAAAAGATTAATCTAAGTGATTTAATCAGATCATTTTGACAATAATGACTGAATCGTGCTAAACAAAACACCATGTTCCAGAAACTTCTTGCTTAAGAAAAAACTTAATTCTTGATTTTAGAAAAACAGTCACACACCTTTAACGGTAAGTTCTAGTTTTACGGCCTCGATCTTAGGGCCGTGGCAGATGTACGGTCCTGCGTCAGATTCCTTCACGTTCCTCAGCGTGATGGAGAAATTCCCCTTCTTAATTTCTGATGGAAAAATTGTAACTCTGTCTTTATAGGCTGGATCCTGCCCATCGAAATCTGCTTTACCGTCAAGGATGTCACACACCACCACCTTGTCTTTGTATTTCCAATATACTTCCGTAAAATTCTGTTCCAGTGAACACTGTAAGATCACTGATTCTCCTAGAACACCTTCAACAGGGATACTCTGCAACGACACTGAAAGTACAAAAAAACCCACACACAAAGAAAATCAATGGCCGCTTCACGATACATCAAGAATACACTCTCACTGAGCACTTTTTAGGAACACCTGTACACCTACACATCCATGCAATTATCTAATTAGCCAATCATGTGGCAGCAGTGCAATGCATAAAATCATGCAGATACAGGCCAGCAGCTTCAGGTAATGTTCAGATCAACAATCCGAGGGAGGGGGGAAGAGGGAATGTGATCGTGATCTGAGTGATTTTGACTGTGGCAATGATTGTTGGTGCCAGAGTAGCTGGTTTGAATATTTCTATAAGTGCAGATCTGGAATTTTCACACACGACAGTCTACTCAGAATGGTGCAATAAAGGAAAAAAACATCCAGTGATGGCGGTTCTGCAGACAGAAACACCTTGTTGACGGGAGGTGTCAACAGAGACTGGCCAGACTGGTTCGAGTGGACAGAAAGGCTACAGTAACTCTGATAACTGATAAATGATCTCTGCTACTTCCTTCCAAGTTTTATTTTTCTCTGTAATGCGAGGGCATGTGTAAATAACAAAAGAACATGAAGCCATGGTTATAAGTTTTGACTGCAGGTCAGAGTTGTGAGGGGGAGATCGTGGGTTTGTGTCGTGCACATAATTAGAGAACGAATAATCATACATCACTTGCTAGTGTGAATGTAGGGTAAGACATTCTCAAACATAAAACTGATTTGTTGAAACATCATGTATAGACTGCACATTAAACACACACATTTCTTCAGTAATTACTGAATAAGTTTCACTTTTCCATACAGTACACACATCTGCTTACAGCGGTGTGAAACGCTCACCTGTGTGTATCAGAAGCAGGAAGGTGAAGAAGAAAATCCAGCTGTAATTAAACAAAAACAGAAAGAGGTGGAACAGCAGAATAAATTCGCAGTATGATTACTGTATAATGGAGTTATAAATGAGTTTAATTTGTGAGTTTGGGAAAATAGAAGGAACGTTCAGGAATGTATTAAGTGAATAATAAGGATGTGTTTGTTGCACTTCTTGATGCCCTTAAAACACCCCGGGTCTGTAGGGAAATGTTCTACACGGACAGATGATCTCTTTTCAGGTTTTGGAAAACACATGGGGATGGTGCTGGTTAACCCTCTTACCCCGTATGGCCGAAAAACCGGCTTGCCCGTCTTTGATCTATTCCCGTAAGGACAATATACCGGCTTGGTCGTCTATGCCAAATACCCGTAAGGCCGATATAGCGGCTTTACAGTGTAAACGTTATCCCCGTAAGGCCGGTGTACCGGCATTACTCTGCTATGATTCCTTACTTATTTAATTATTATTTTTTAACCCGGAAGGTTGATGACGTCACGACGTGATTACGTTATTACGCCGACATTACAATGAAGATCCAAGCGTGAATATTAGTATAATAGTAGAAGTGAACTAAAAATGCCAAAGCGAAAAGCTAATCGTGTTCCAGCTAAAGTTACACCTACAGTGAACACAGGTACACCTAAAACAGTGAAAAAAAAGAAAACATACACAGTCACACAGGCGAGAGCGAGGATTCTATATGGTGAAAGTTCAGGCGATGTTGAAACCGAAACTGATAGTGACCCAAACTCTCCTGATTCAGACCCTGATCCGTCTTCATCTTCAGCATCAACCAGTGCGACTGACACTGCAGGGGTCTGGAGTCATAACGGGACCATTTCTGTGCATTCATGAAAACACTACCTGCTGGTCTGATTATCACCAGAAACTTGACTTTTGGTGCTAAAATGCATTTATTTATTTATTTATTTATTTATTTATTTATTATTTACTTGAATTTATTCAAAGGCATTGACCACGCTGATGCTCGTATGGTACTTCTAAATGAGTAGAAGGATTTTAGCGAGCATTTTTCGTCATTTCTCTAGTTAAGAATTGTGCTCTAAGTGGAGTAAAAACAGTGAACTGCTTCATTTTCAAAGTAATATTACACAAATACATTATTATAAGTTGTTTCAAGGCCTAAAAATGTTAAAATGAAAATGTTGATTTTGGGGCCAATTTTGGCCTGGGAACTCAGGGTTGGCGTGCTGTTTCTATGGGGAATATAGGGTCGTGGGACATAATACTGTGGGAACTAAGGGGTAAGAGGGTTAAATATAAAATTGCACTCCTCTAAGACTAGAAAGCTAAGCTTGTGATTAATAGAAGCACAGATAATGGTGAACTAAATGTAAGCTAGCTACTTGGTTATCATCGTGCAGTTTAAATAAATTGCATTAAACTCTTCTAGAACGTACGGAAGCCATACGAGGCCAAGCATTTTAGGGCTTCCGTAAAAACGAAAGATGTTTTTTTTTTTCCAGTTTCATTTTTATTGAACATTTCTGCTGGACATTTCTGTTGAACATACTTCTAGAACGTACGGAAGCCATACGAGGCCAAGCATTTTAGGGCTTCCGTAAAAACGAAAGATGTTTAAACCAGAAGATAAATTAATAGGATGAGTGTAAGGGCAGGGGGAATATAGTTAGTTAATTGGAGTAATAGAACAGCTGTATAATATATTTTAGCTAGTATAGCTAGGTCAGGAAATTGGCTAGCTCCATTCCGCCCTGTTTTTCAGGCAGCGGCGAGTTAGCTTAGCTTAGCTTAAACTCAATAAAACTCTTCATTTGGAAAATATCTAACTCTAGTACTGCTTTTATCCGATACATACCTCACGTTCATTGCGTATCACACGAGCAAAACGGGTTCTTATCAAAGAAATAAAATATAAATTAACAGAACAACATCATTCACAAATTTACTGTATCTTAGTAAGAAAACCTCCGAAAACAAGGGGGAAGTTGTGATAAGGAGCATGCGCCTCATCACGTCACTCAACAGTGTATTTCACAGGTTCCCCACTATGGTCGTGAAGAACCACCCGACCTGCACATTTTAGTTTTTATCCTGCTTCCAACCACCAGATTCAACTTCTTAGTTAATTAAAAGCCCTTTCTGATTTGAAGTTAGTGTGTTAAAGCAGGAAAAAGAGGTTCTCCAGGACCTGGGCTGGGGGGGAGAGGTATCATGCATCTTTAAAGGGTTTAAAGCACACCTATTATGGTTTTGAAACGTGCCTACTTTTGCTTTAGAGGTCTCGTACAATAGATTTACATGCATCCTAAGTCTAAAAACACTTTAACGTGCTCATAATTTAAACTGCAACATTACCCCCAAAGTGTCACAAACAAGTGATTCGTTTTAAAGGATTCAGTCTAAACTCCTCCTTTCAGAGAGCATATTCTGCTGATTGGTCAGATGTTACAGTCTGTTGTGATTGGTCTACCGCTGTCAGTGCGTTTCAAAAAGGAAACGCCCACTACCGTAAAGAGTTTCAGCTCTGTGTGTCAGCGAGCAGCCGATGAAGATCAGAGGCAGGGTTTTTTTGTTACAAACCTACGTAGGTTAGTACAGGAATTAAATCTGGAATCACTAACCACTCGTTTCAGCTGTTCAGAATCGGTTCCTTCTTTTTGGAGTCAATAACTCCGTTTGTCATGCGCTTTGATTTTTGACATCACTTGCTAGTGTGAATGTAGGGTAAGACATTCTCAAACATATAACTGATTTGTTGAAACTTCTCCTACTAGTGCTTATTACAATAGCTTGGGTTAAGGCAGGGGTTCCCAAACCTTTCCAGGGCAAGGCCCCCCAAATGGCATTAACATTTGAACGAGGCCCCCCTATTGCAAGATGTCTTTAAAACACATTTAAAATACAGACTTCTGAAAATATCCCCCTTTTTAAATTAATAATTACATCTTACATCACATTAGGAATTGATTGTGTGTGTGGTTGTCTGAGAGTGAGAAAGAGAAAATCATGTAATTATTTATTTTTCGCACCAAATTGTTGAGGCCCCCTGGCGGCCCCAACTTTGAAAACTACTGGGTTAAGGCATATTGGCAGGTTATTACTTCCACTCTCTGAATGCAAGTAAAAAAAAAAATTGTCTCCAAGCTGTCACGCAAGGAATGTTTCATGATGGGTAGAGGCAAAGAGTTCTCCCTTAAACAGTTTCTCCCTCCGAAACAAGATTATTGAGCAAAATAGCAATGGTACTGGTTTCCAATGGATTTCTCAACTCCTAGATGTTCCTATAAGCACCGTTGGGAAGGAACATCAACCAACTACTAATAGAAAGGTTTTCCCAAAGTTCAGTAGATGGTATCATGTGACCATGACTGCTCACAGCATCAACTGAAAACAGAGTAGCACTTATTCACTTTTAAATGAGTTGTTTGCTATAATCTAGTATTTGTTCAGATCAATCAACATACAGACATATTAGCTTGTTAAAGCTATAACACTTAACACTTGTTGAAGAGGTAAATATACATTACTAGTATAACTAATGCTAGCTGGCTAGCTAATTACTAACAAAAGACAGACAGCCATTACCCCATAAACATATTCAGAAATATTTACAAATACCAAACCGTATATACATGAATTGTCCGTGAACAAGAGTCTCGTGCCGAACTGGAATGGTCTCACCAGTTATTATGTTTGAGAGGATGAATGAAGGTGGACCAGCGGCATGAGGCCCTTTGTGGAGATCTTAGTATAGGTACAGAGGAAGACCAGTCCATGAGTAATCCCAAATGTCCTTGTACAATCCCAGGTCCAAAATCTCAGATAAAATCAATTCACAAGAAGTTTGTAACTGCATTAAAAAGTCCTTCTACACAACAGAAATGTATACATATTAACACTCAGAGCAGCTTTCCCTCTAAATATCCATATAATCTATATAGATATAATCTATCTATAGTCATAAACCTAACAGTATGCACTTTGCACAGCTGATGAAGGAGTTTTGTCCGAGACATTCTGTTTTAGTCTTTTATTTATTTATTCTTCATTTTCATGTGATTCATTTACATGTGATTCATTTACGTATGATTCATTTGTGTGAGATTCATTTACTAATTTGCTTCTCTTTAAATCCAGTTTTAGACTGATATTACAAAAGGTCTTTCCAGATTATTACTTGCTACATTGTATGAAAACAGACACTCTAAAAACAGATTCGCAATTAAATAACATTACTCTGTTCCAATTCACATCCTTCAAAGCATTGGCATGTTCTGCTTACTCTCTCAATCCACCAAACTCCCACACCCAAAGTCTCCATAAACAAATGAGTAAAAAAAAAAATTAAAAAGTAAAAAAAACACAGAAAATCTCAATAATATGAAGACAAATGTGTTCATCAGGACACATCAAGAAAAATATATATATATCTCTCTTCATGCACTTTTCCAATAACCCTACATTCACATGGGTCACTTAGTTTGCCTGCTGTAGGTGTGTAACAAACTTCAGCGATCAATGATACTGTTGTGCTTGTGGGCGTGGCCTGTCAAGCATATTTATTTTTTTAAGTTCTGGATTTGTCACTTACTGCATCATACCTAATTTGCATGGAATTGAGAAGTACAATTTAAATCATTGAAATCTCTGGCTAATTTCATATTGCACACACACACACACATAATGACCAGTCATTTGTTGCTTGTTAATGTGACTGAATGTTAAGAATGTTTTACTCTACATTCAATCATAAAACTGTTGAATCTTCATGTATAGACCCATCTTCATTGATGTTCCCATTTCAGTAATTATTAAACAAATTTCACTTTTCCATATAGTACACACATCTGCTTACTGCGGTGTGAAATGGTCACCTGTGTGTATCAGAAGCAGGAAGGTGAAGAAAATCCAGCTGTAATTAAAAAACAAAACGAGGTGGAACAGCAGAATAAATTCACAGTATGATCGCTGTATAGTGGAGTTAGAAAGGAGTTCCCCATGACTGACCTGCTACACACCACTAAAAAAGCTAAACTTGTCATTAATAATAACAGATAATGGTGAGCTAAATGCGGTCTAGCTACTTAATCCAGTTTCCGTTAAACTCTTATAGAACAAAAGATGTTTAAATCAGAAGATAAGTTAGCAATCTGAGTGTAAAGGTGGGGAAGGATATAGTTATTTAATTGGAGTAATAAAACAGCTGTAGAATATATTTTAGCTAGTGTAGCTAGGTCAGGAAATTAGCCAGCTTCGTTATACAGTTCTCCTGCCGCGGCGAGTTAGCTTAGCTTAACCAGGCCTTAAACTGAACACAGCTCATTATCATAAAATATTTCATACTGGTACTGACTTTATCTGATACATACCTCACATTCATTGCGTACAACACGGGGACAGTTTCTAATAAAATATAAATTTACAGAACAAAAATATTCACAAAAAGCTAACTTCCGGTAACAAACTCAGGCCGAACTTTTAAGTGCGCATGCGCTGAACACGTCACCTGATGACGTCTATTACCAATAATATTGTTTTTTTTTATTTGTTCAATTTTTATTTCTTAATATTTTTGATGATGTTACTTTTTGTATATTAATTTTAGTTTGAAAACATACGTATGGCACCGCTGCGAGAGTTCACATCTATTATTAAGGAAAAATTACAAACAAATCTATTGTAATTCCCCACTTACAACCTGTAAAAACCACCGAAAATGCTCCTCCACTCCTTCCACAATTTCAACTCGTCACCTTGGGTAGTCTTCTCAAATACCAGTTCCCTTCCTGTTTACGGAGTGACGTAAACTCAACATGGTCGCTCACACTGAAACAGTGTAAAGTTCCCCTTCTCTGCATTTACATGAGTTTATAGCAGTATTGGCTTCAGATCACTCAATATACAGACACAGTACTTGGTTACATCCATAACACAGACCATAATAATCTTTGAGAATGTTATGTTTTGAGAAGGTAATCATCAATACTAAAGTTATCACTACTATCACTATCAGAAAAGAACCAGTAGTCACTACACCCAGTTTGAAGAAGAAAAAAAAAAATCAGTAGACAGAGCCAGTGGATCCTGATACCTGCACCCCTGCCCTGTGGAGGTTGTTGATGTCACTGACTTGTTTTGGGGAGTTTTCTTCACAGCTCTCACAATGTTGGTCATCTGTTGTTCTTTTTCTATTCGGTGTCTGTTGCTCAGAGCAAGTGATCTAGAAAAATTTAATCAAAATTAAAATGCACTAACTAGGAATAACTATTATAGTTCAAACAGTCTCTCGTCAAAATGGCAGCATGTGAACCTCGTGGTTCACATGCTGCCATTTTGACGATAGTCTGTTTGAACTATAATAGTTATTCCTAGTTAGTGCATTTTAATTTTAAATTAATGAAGTGAACAGAAAAGCAGAACTTGTATTAGATAAAAAATAAAAGAGGAAAAAATCCATTCAGCTGGTGATTTAAGGTAAGAGAGTAAATGTTTTTTAAGAGGAACAGATACGGTTTCTCTTAGGATTGAGACTTAAAAAAAAAAAAAAAGTCATATTCAAGTGCATGACCTACAGCAGTGGTGAGACATGTTAGGGTTAGAGTCAAACACTCGCTGTCCACTTTAATAGGAACAGCTGTACACCTACTCCTTTGTGTAATCCTCAATCAGTGAGTCACTCATACAGAAACAGGTCAAGAGCTTTAGTTAATGTTCACATCGAACATCAGAATGGGGAAAAAATGCAATCTCAGAGACTCTGACTGTGGTGTGGTTGCTGCTGTCAGACAGGCTGGTTTGAGTATTTCAGAAACGTCTGATCGCCCTGGATTTCCTTGTTGATGATGGAGAGAGAGGTCAGGGGAGACTGGTCACACTGGTTTGAGGAGACTGGTCAGACTGGCTCAAGCTGACAGGAAGGCTACTAATCAACAAGTCACAATCAATGTGTTGCAGCCTGAAATAAAAAAAACTAAATGCAGTATTGTCGAGGTGGTGAAACAGGAAGTTTGTATTTACTGTAATTTACATGACCGACATCGTAATGATACAGAATGTGTGAAGATCTGGGATGTCTTGTGGTTAAACACAGAGAAAGCATAATCCCCTTTCAATTGCATGTTTTTATTTATCAGCGCCTAAATGATGTGTTTTTTATAACATGATCATAGTAATGAGTTCCATCAGGTGCACATTTTCAATAATAGGCATGATAATTCAACCAGCAGAATTAATTTCACTCCCTGATCCTTTATTATCAAAGCAACTTAGTAAACTATCAATGCAACATAACAGTGGTTTAGTAAACTTTAAAAAAAAAAAAAAAAAAAAAAAAAAAAAAAAATATGCAGTGAAATGTTTTTTTTTTTTGAGTGACTTAAGGAACATTTACGTTACATTGACAGGGACACTTTACTGTTCAACAGATACTACTCTTATATCCATTTGTAAAATACAGCAAATAAACAGTACTACACTACACAGTTTTATTAGAACAATGTTTCCAATGTAAATCTGCATGTATATGTAAATTTGTGCATGCTATGTGGTTCCTGTTTTCTGACAGCCATCAAAATGTCCTTCTGAACACATCTATATTTTATAGAAATACAAAATGAAATAAATAGCATGAAGCAAAAAACAAAATCACTGGACCGAGGCAGTAAGATACACACAGAGGGTAAACACTTCCGCTTTTACGCAATTCTCTAAATTATAACGGATTAAATTGAGATTTTTTGGACGTTAATCTACACACAGTAATCCATAATGACAGACCTATGATGTGTCTAAACGCTCCAAACTGAGTTCAGGTGCATCCTGGTTGCTTTGATTGTCTTGAGATGTCTTTAGAACTTGACTGGAGTCCTTGAGAGAAACTGACAGGAAGAATGGGAGAAACTGACTTTTCCCAAGAACACTAGAAGCTGTCATTGCTGCATAAAGGGTGTGAATACTTCTCTACATGAGAGATTCCAGTTTTGATTTTTAGCAAATTTGCAAAAATATTTTTAAAAATCATGTTTTCCTGTGTCTTTATGGATTAGTGTGTGTACAGTAATGGCTAAAAAGCAAATTTAATACTTTTTAAATAAAATGTCTCATACTTCATCATGAAAACTCCTCATCCGTATAAACAACTGCTGAGAATTATAATTAGTACAGCATTGTACATAAGGATGCTTCAACAGTCGTTATAGAGTCGGTTCAATAGTTGCTTCCTGTCCTAATTTGTTGCTCTAAATTTTGGTCGAATTATCTTCTTGTCTCGTCTCGGAGCTAGCAGTTCCTTTCCTGTTTTTAAAATCCATAAATATCTGAACGTTGATGGATTTATTATTTTATTGTTATTCCAGTGGTCTACTACAGTATAGTGGAGTTGAAATTAAATCATGAATGAGATCAAAGTCCCGGCTTTCAGTTTTAATCTGAGGGTATTTACATCTGAATCAGGTAAAACAACACTTTTTAATGTGGTGACCAAAAGTAAATGGACACTTAGCTATTTAATGGTTGGGTGTGTTATTCATAAAAAAGGAAGGGTGCACTGGTGAGCTTCAGAACACCAAAAGGCTCAGAAGACCACATAAAACAACTGTGGTGAATGACAATATATTTTCCCTGGTGAAGAAAAAATACTTCACAAAAACCAGCCAGAAGAAGAACATCCTCCAGGAGGTAGGCGTATCTGTATCAAAGTCAACCATCTAGAGAAGCCTTCACCAGAGTAAATACAGAGCGGTTACTACAAGATGTACATCATTGGTAAGCCAGAAACAGTTCAGAAACATCATCCTATACACGGATGAGAGGAACTTGTAGCAGAATGATGTGAAGAGAAGAGTATGGAGAAGGGAAGGAACTGCTTGTGATATGAAACGTACCACCTGATCTTATGCTGTGGGCGTGTATGGCAGCCACTGGAACTGGTTCTCTTGTATTTATTGATGTGATAAAAACAGCAGGATGAATTGTGAAGTGTACAGGGCTACATTATCTGCTCACATTCAGCCTTCTGAATCTGAATGCTTCGAAAGGTTTCACAGTGCAGATGGACAACGACCTGAAGCATACTTCAACATCAGCGTGAGATTTTTCCTTGAAGCAAAAAAGTGTAATGTTCTATAAAGGCCAAGTCAGTCACATGATCTGAAACCAACAGATGCATTTCCCTTACTGAAGGCAAAACACCTCAAGAACAAGCAGGAAGTGAAGACAGCTGAAGTAAAGGTCTGTAAGATCATCACCAGGGAAGAAACCCAGCTTCTGGTGATGTCTACATGTTCCAGACATCAAGCAGTCATTGACTACAAAGGATTTGCAACCAAGTATTAACAATGAAAACCTGTGAGTGTTAGATTGTCCAATTACTTTGGGTCCCTTTAAATGGTGGGGCACATAGAAAAGGTGCTACACTGTTCACTTGATTTGGATATAAATACACTCAAATTAAAACTGGAAGTCTTGAGCTCATATTCATTATTTAATTTCAACTCCATTATGCAGTAGTAGACAGCTTAAAAAAAGAAAAAAAAATTTGAAACAATAAATCTGTCCAAATATTTATGGACCTTGCTGTAGTTTTGTTTCTGATGGTTAAAGTGAATAAAGCAAACAAGCTAGCCTGAGAATTATCTATGCTACTTTATACACACACACACACACACACACACACACGTGTGTATAGATATATAGATATAGTATAAGTGCAATGTCAATGAAGCACACTGTTCCTGTATAAAATATAGTTTTGTGGCCCCATGTCAAAATTGTGACCCATGAAAATGGATAGAAGAAGAAGGAGTGTGTGAGAGTAAATACAGTAATGTGCTGAGTAAAGTGTTTCTAAAGCTATAACACACAACCCAATGACCTTCTGCACAGCTGATGACATTCTGCTTTTTGGAAACACTAGGTACTACACCGCAAAACTCTGCAAAACAAATACACACATTATAAACCGAGCAGAAATCTGTAAAAGACATTGCTGTGATGCCTGTATGTGAAGATAATGCACACACGGAGCTTGCGGTTTTCTTCAGAAGGTTAAGCTATAGAGCAGAGCACATCCCAGCAGGAACGTTAACAGTCCGTCTGCACGTCTCGGGGAATCACCGTTTCCTGGTGCGGTTCGTCTCTCTGTTGCACACAAACACAAGCCATTAACTTTACACAGTACATGTGTAGATAGATCATTCTCATTAGAATAACCTTTTAAATCATTTTGTCCAAAAATATATCATGACAGATTAATTGTACTTGGAAAAGCCCTTTGTCTTCCATTAGCATGGGGAAAAATACCATTAAGCACAATTAGGGCTGTAACAAATGTTGACGTCTGAAACATGTGGAAAACTACTGCTATGGGGCTACATTGCTTTTGGTAGTTCAGACAAAATATCTCCTGGTTGCCTCTGCCAGGAGGTTCAGACTTTGCCATCAAG
Source organism: Ictalurus furcatus (assembly GCF_023375685.1). Lineage (NCBI taxonomy): Eukaryota > Metazoa > Chordata > Actinopteri > Siluriformes > Ictaluridae > Ictalurus > Ictalurus furcatus. The sequence goes on from NC_071281.1 coordinate 3,670,809, forward strand.
TTTTCAGCGAGACGATAAGACAAACCTACTTCCCCATGATTAAAGAAACAACAGTAATGCTTTGTGGAGACCTTCTCAGCCTCTGGATTGGAAACCTACAGAAAACTTGTGGTCTGAATTCACAAGTAGCTTCCACATGCACAGACCAGAGAATATAAAGGAGTGTAAAATGGAGGAGTGGACCAGGATCCTCTACAAGCACCAACATTGTTAGACATTACAGGAAGTGACTCAGTGCTGTTATTCTCTCCACAGCAGGAGTCACTGTATATTAATTATGAGGATGCTGATCGTTCTGAAACCTGGCTACAATATACTACAATATCTCAAAACCCTATGGCACTTTTTATATATTAATTTGTGTTGATTTTTAAAGATGCTGATAATCCTCAAGGATACTGAATATATACACATCATTTTAAATAAAAGGAATTATAAATATTTACATATGTACAGTTGCAATCAAAATTATTTGACCTCCACTGCAAATCAGGTTTATTGTCAAAATGTACAGACTTTCAGCGGTTTGTGATGAACAAATCAAACAAAAGCAGTTGAAATAGTTTGACATGACGAATGCTTCAAGTGGTTTCCCCAAATTCAACTGAAAATGCAACTTATAATGACTTCTCCAGTCTCAAAATTATTCAACCCCTTCACGGCAAGCATCTTTAGTGCTTAGTACAGCTCCCTTTTGCTGTTATGACCTGCTGCAAACGAGATGCAGAGCTTCTGGCAGCGTTCCTGAGGAATCTTACCCCATTCCTCATGAGCAATGGCCTCCAGTTCTGTAATATTCTTGGGTTTGCGTGCTGTAACCGCCTTCTTCAAATCCCACCAGAGATTTTCGATGGGGTTCAAGTCAGGTGACTGTGACGGCCCTGTAAAATCTTTCGGGATTTCTACAACCAAGCCTTGCTGAAATTTGAGGTACACTTGGGATCATTGTCCTGTTGGAAGGTCCAATGACACCCAAGCTTCAGCTTCCTCACAGACAGCATGAGGTTTTCTCCTAGGATTTCCTGATACCTCAATGAATCCATGTCGCCTTCCACATGCTGCAGGTTTCCAGTGCCAGAGGATGCAAAGCAGCCCCAGAGCATCACCGAGCCACCACCATGCTCGACTGTGGACAGAGTGTTCTTTCTTCATTCTTCTTTCTGCAGACATATTGTTGATCCATCGTGCAGAATCCCAAAACTTTTGTGGATTATTTATATCATTTTGAGTGACTTTTCTTGTGCTTTTGGGTCAGCAGTGGTGTACATCTTGGAATTCTGGCATGGAAACATTCTGCGTTTACTACCTGCCTTACTGTGCTCACTGAAATCTCAGTGAATGTTGCCACCAAGTCTTGCTGCAGGTCTTTTGCAATCACCAGAGGGTTTTTCACAACCTGCCTTCTCAGAAATCTGGTTGCAGCCATTGATAGCTTCCTTTTTCTGCCCCGTCCAGGTATTTCTTTTTTTTTTTTTTACCCCTACCCAGTTCAGGTATTTCATGTGTTCCAGCTTAAGCACACCTGGTACAACTAATGAAGCCCTTGATTAGTTTTGCATCAGGTGTGCTTGAGACAACACCTCTTTTGGATATTTGTGCTGTTGTGAGGGATTCTATTCAGGGGGTGAATCATTTTGAGACAGTAGAAATCATTATAAGTTTCATTTTCAGTTGAATTTGGGGAAAACACTTGAAAGCATTCATTGTGTTGAACTATTTCAATTGCTTTTGTTCGATTTGTTCATTGCAATCAGCTGAAAGTCTGAACATTTTGACAATAAACCTGATTTGCAATGGGGGTTGAATAATTTTGATTGCAATTGTATATCTACTAGCAGTGATTTAAGGCAAATGACCTCATTGTTGGGATTTAATCAGATCATTTTGAATATAATGACTGAATCGTGCTAAACAGAACACGATGTGACAACTTCATGTTTCAGAAAAAGCTTCATGCTTGATTTTATAAAAAACAGCCAAACACACCTTCAACCTTCAGTTGCACTTGCTGGTCAAGACCTTCGCTTGGTTCGGTGCAGGTGTACGTTCCTTCATCAGATTGCTGCAAGTTGCTCAGCATGATGGAAAAATTCCCCTCCTTAATTTTTGATGGAAATATTTGAACTCTGTCTTTATAGTTTGAATGCTGCTCTTTGAAACTGGCTTCACCACCACTGATGTCACACACTGTCCTGGTGCCTTCGTCTCGCGAAAACACGACCTGCGGATTCTGTGTGAAAGTACACGGTAAGATCATGGATTCTCCTATAAACCCTTGAACACTCTGCACCGGCACTAAAAGTTAAAAAAAACACAGAAAATCTCAATAATATGAGGACAAACGTGTTCATCGGGACACATCAAGAAATTGTACTTTATATATATATATATATATATATATATATATATACACACACACACATACATCAATCATACTTTCAAACTGTTGAATCTTCATGTATAGACCCATCTTCATTGATGTTCCCATTTCAGTAATTATTAAACAAATTTCACTTTTCCATACAGTACACACATCTGCTTACTGCGGTGTGAAACGCTCACCTGTGTGTATCAGAAGCAGGAAGGTGAAGCAGAAAATCCAGCTGTAATTAATGAAGAAAAAGGGAAAAAAACAAAGAGGTGGAACAGCAGAATAAATTCACAGTATGATCACTGTATAGTGGAGTTAGAAAGGAGTTCCCCATGACTGACCTGCTACACACCACTAAAAAAGCTAAACTTTAATAAAAACAGATAATGGTGAGCTAAATGCAGTCTAGCTACTTAATCCAGTTTCCGTTAAACTCTTATAGAACAAAAGATGTTTAAATCAGAAGATAAGTTAGCAATCTGAGTGTAAAGGTGGGGAAGGATATAGTTATTTAATTGGAGTAATAGAACAGCTGTAGAATATATTTTAGCTAGTATACCTAGATCAGGAAATTAGCAAGCTGTGTTACGCTGTGTTAGCTTAGCTTAACCAGGCCTTAAACTGAACACAGCTCATTATCATAAAATATCTCACACTGGTACTGACTTTATCTGATACATACCTCACATTCATTGCATACAACACCAGGGAAACAGTTTCTAATAAAATTAATAAAATATAAATTTACAGAACACAAATATTCACAAAAGGCTAACTTCCGCTACTAACGAACCCAGGCGGAACTTTTAAAAGCATACGCAGAACACGTCACCTGATGACGTCTATTACCAAACATATTCAGCTTTATTATTTTATTTGTTTAATATGTTTATATATATAATGTTTGTCTGTGTGTTGCTGCTGTCTTTTTGTATATTCATTTTAGTTACAAAACATAGGGTCAATTCAGCTAAAATGGGCCAGATACGGTTGGAGCGTCATAGCCGTTTAAGTTTTTATAGCCAATCACAATAACTGATCTTACATTGTGGCTACAATACTAGTTGACATATAACAATAGTTTTGATTGCTGTAAGATTTTTTAAGTGGGTGGGGCAGAGTGTTATATGAAGCATGTCAGAGAAATTGTATGGTAAGTGAGCATGGAATAGTAAATTTCATTCATCACTAATAAGGGTGATAAAGCAGTTATAAGTAAGCTTACCAATGAAGCAAGAGGTCTATGAACAATGTTTTGACCGGCTCTTTCAAATACAATGTTTAAATTTAAAAAGAAACTTTGATTTTTGTGAAAAAAGTCATTTTAGTTAGTGGCCCATTCCAAAAGAACATTCCAAAGACCACTTTGCATAGGCGCATTAGTGGCAAAGTTGCTGGCTCTGGCTATGCATCTGAGAGGAAGCAGTACCTGCCAGTGGACTCTGAGAAAGAACTGGCCAGTCTTATCAAGCTTATCAAAAGAGGCTTTCCCCCTACCAAAAGAGATGTCCAGGGCATTGCATTTAATTATGCAAAGGCCAATAATATCAAAGGCTTCTCTGAAGTACAAGGCACTGCTGGGTACTACTGGTATCTAAACTTTTTAAGCGGAATCCAGACCTCGGCATCAGGACACCAGAGGCCATTTCAGCAGCAAGAGCAACAGGGCTGAAACCTGGTGTGGTAGGAAAATGGTTTCAACAGCATGAAGACCTGCTGGAGGAACTTGCAATCAGAGATGTTCCATGACATCTTTGGAATTGCAATGCTTTTGCTTCTTCTTGAGCCACTCCTTTTTTGCCTTGGCCGTGTGTTTTGGGTCATTGTCATGCTGGAATACCCATCCACGACCCATTTTCAATGCCCTGGCTGAGGGAAGGAGGTTCTCACCCAAGATTTGACGGTACATGGCCCCGTCCATCGTCCCTTTGATGCGGTGAAGTTGTCCTGTCCCCTTAGCAGAAAAACACCCCCAAAGCATAATGTTTCCACCTCCATGTTTGACGGTGGGGATGGTGTTCTTGGGGTCATAGGCAGCATTCCTCCTCCTCCAAACACGGCAAGTTGAGTTGATGCCAAAGAGCTCCATTTTGGTCTCATCTGACCACAACACTTTCACCCAGTTTCCTCTGAATCATTCAGATGTTCATTGGCAAACTTCAGACGGGCATGTATATGTGCTTTCTTGAGCAGGGGGACCTTGCGGGCGCTGCAGGATTTCAGTCCTTCACGGCGTAGTGTGTTACCAATTGTTTTCTTGGTGACTATGGTCCCAGCTGCCTTGAGATCATTGACAAGATCCTCCTGTGTAGTTCTGGGCTGATTCCTCACTGTTCTCATGATCATTGCAACTCCACGAGGTGAGATCTTGCATGGAGCCCCAGGCCGAGGGAGATTGACAGTTCTTTTGTGTTTCTTCCATTTGCGAATAATCGCACCAACTGTTGTCACCTTCTCACCAAGCTGCTTGGCAATGGTCTTGTAGCCCATTCCAGACTTGTGTAGGTCTACAATCTTGTCCCTGACATCCTTGGAGAGCTCTTTGGTCTTGGCCATGGTGGAGAGTTTGGAATCTGATTGATTGATTGCTTCTGTGGACAGGTGTCTCTTATACAGGTAACAAGCTGAGATTAGGAGCACTCCCTTTAAGAGTGTGCTCCTAATTTCAGCTCGTTACCTGTATAAAAGACACCTGGGAGCCAGAAATCTTTCTGATTGAGAGGGAGTCAAATACTTATTTCCCTCATTAAAATGCAAATCAATTTATAACATTTTTGACATGCGTTTTTCTGGATTTTCTTGTTGTTATTCTGTCTCTCACTGTTCAAATATATCTACCATTAAAATTATAGACTGATCATTTCTTTGTCAGTGGGCAAACGTACAAAATCAGCAGGGGATCAAATACTTTTTTCCCTCCCTGTAAATCCCCATTAGCACCTCCGTTTTCCTCCTTCTTATAGACGCACATTTCTTTTTGCTCATTAAGAAAGCAGAATATAAATTAAATTGTTGGAGTGGTATGTGTAGGAATTGCTGGCTTTCAAGAAAAGTATACTGAGAAAAATATTGTAAGCAACTGAACTGTGAAATCCCATGCTAGCTGTGGATTTGGCTTTTTCGAATTAGGTTTATTAAAGTAAACCTCTCTGACAGATCCTTCAAGGTATCATGGAGGGGAGGTATTTCTGAAACTCAGCAACTCACAACTGGCGTTCCACAGGGGTCAGTTCTGGGTCCACTCCTCTTTTCTATCTACACTACATCTCTAGGGCAGGTGATTGAGTCTCATGGCTTCTCATATCATTGCTATGCTGATGACACCCAGCTCCATTTGTCCTTCCAGCCTGACGATCCATCCGTCTCTGCACGCATCTCTGCTTGCCTTTCGGACATCTCGGTCTGGATGAAGGAAAACCATCTTAAACTTAACCTGGCAAAATCTGAGCTTCTCGTCATCCTAGCCTGTCCCTCAATCAACCACAACCTCTCTGTACAGCTCGGCTCACTCACACTCATACCAACCAGGACGGCCAGGAACCTTGGGGTGATTCTTGATGATGGCTTGACCTTTGCAGACCATATCTCAGCAACTGCAAGGTCCTGTAGATTCATCCTTTACAACATCAAGAAAATCCGACCCTACATCACCAAACAGGCTACACAGATTCTAGTCCAGGCTTTTGTTATCTCTAAACTGGACTACTGCAACTCACTGCTTTCAGGCCTCCCAGCCAGCTCCATCAAACCCCTTGAGATGATTCAGAATGCTGCAGCGCGCCTCGTCTTCAACCAGTCCAAGAGAACCCATGTCACACCCCTCTTCATCTCCCTCCACTGGCTTCCTGTAGCTGCCCGCATCAAATTCAAGGCCTTGATGCTCAACTACAAGACCTTGTCAGGAACAGCACCCTCCTACCTCAACTCTCTCCTGAAGGCCTACGTTCTCTCTCGCAATCTGCGATCGATTAGCGACCGACGTTTAGCAGTTCCAACTTAGCGTGGCGCAAGGTCCCTTTCCAGAACCTTCACACTAATTGTTCCTCAGTGTTGGAATGCACTTCCAATCTCAATCCGGACCGCAGAATCTCTCACCATCTTCAAAAAACAGCTAAAGACCCACCTCTTCTATGAACACCTAACCAACTCATAAAAAATAAATAAATAAATAAAAAAAATAGCACTTACACCTCTACTCAGCACTTTGCTTCTTCTGGAATTCAATTAATAGATCTTGTATGGTAGCACTTCTTGTATTGTTCTCTGCTTGATATCGCTTTGCTTGTATCTTTCTCATTTGTAAGTCGCTTTGAATAAAAGCGTCTGCTAAGTGAATAAATGTAAATGTAAAGTAACTACTATTACCTACATCTATTGTAGAATTTATTGTACTGATCGTCGAGCAGCATTAGCATACTTCCATTAACAATTAAACATGTGTCCCTTGTTTATGCATCACTTCCTTTCACTACTGCTTATTCCTGTTTCTTATTTTCATTCCACTGGAAACCACTGACCACTTTTGTTCCCCTTTGGTCAGGTTTGTGTGAATCTTAACACCTTATCAGATGACTCCTGGTCACATTCCTGCTGTAGAAGAAGCTCTAGGAGGATGGTACAGAAATTATTTACTCCAAATCAGCTATTTACTCCATAATAAACAATTATTACAGTAGAAAATAAATACATAATAAATAATTACAGATTAGTAGTTGTAAATATAAAGATGAAAACATGGGCAAAATCTCAGAATTGTACTTTTTATATAAATCTACTGTGTTATAATGCAACTGATGATGTAAATTCCATGAAGCTGTACTTTATTCTACAAACTTAGTTTTGTGGATTGATGAGTAGCAGTCTACATGTCTTCTTTTATTCTGCTCTGATGTGGCAAAAACAGGAGAGTCGTAGATAGAGCTGGAGAAAAGAAGAAAGTCAGGACAGAATGTTGGACCATTTTTAAAGAAGAGAATTAAAAAATGCTAACTAGATAGATATTTTTGTCTATTTACTAATGCAGCAGGCTAACATTTTATTCAAACCGAAACCTGTATCAGCCAGCTGTTGCAACCTTGCATTTATAATTTGAACAGCACTGCCTAAAAGAAGAAGGTTAATGTAATGTTAGTAAGGTAAGTGTCCTTGTAATAGAATAAAAATATATTCTTAAGCCCTACGGTTATCTAAGTGTCATATCCTACTTAAAGAGAACTGTACTGTTCTCAGGTCAGTGACAAAATAAAAACAAACACATTTTTAAAAAATGGTGTGTGAATGATGGTGTATTTTTGGGTTTGACGATTACAACAGTTTATAGTACATCACTACTGAATTAAACAGCTTAAAAAACAAAGTGTAAATGTTGGCATGGTGAAGTTTTCTGTGAGGAGATGTTTATTTAACAATTTAATATTCAACTGACAAGTCCCACTTGAAGTAAATGTTGCACTGAGAAAGGCACATGCTAACCTCTTCCCTGTGTCTCGATCATGGATGTAGTATTTCATGTTTGTCAGATTGTTTTTCTGATTGGCTGGTGATGATAAAATGCTTTATTCTTTGCAATGTTTAATTATCTACGATCTGGACGGGATCTACGAGTTGAACTGGTACAGCCGGCTGCAACCCGGCCCTGTCCATGGACATAAAACATGCAAAACAAACACAAAGTTATGCAAACAAGACAGACTAGATGAGCAGGACTCAAAACACTTCAGAAACACTTACCCTGTATCCCAGCACTCTTTAACATTGCTAACACGCCTAATCTATCTCACGCAGGAAGGCTTGATAATTAAACAATCAGCCAAATTAGTTCAAACTTGAAACTCTGCAGAGCTGAAAAGCAGCATGCACTTATTTACAGAGTGTAACATTTATATTGTGTCATTTTATATTTACTAAGGACATAGTGATAAGTTCAGATAGGTGTATCCAGGTACATGCTTTACCTGTAAACAAAGCAATTACACTACTAGTCAAGTATTTCACTGTGTAACATTACTACAGTATACACTATAAAGCAAATATAAACATGTGCAAATGTTTATGTTGATGTGTTTTCAAACAATATGTTTAAAAAGATTTTAAAAATGAATACATAAATATTTTCCTAGCACTATTAAACTTGTCCTAGCCAGTGATCTGTGGCAAAAGGATATTATACGAGTTCATTTTTATATATCAAATCACTAAATAAATGACAAAGACAGGGCTAATACTACAAATAAATAAATAAATAATCAGCATTAGTAATGAATTAAACCACTCCCTCATTTGCAAGTTCATTTTCTTGCACAGAGCAAGCGTAATTCGATTAATACAAAAGTGGGTGAAAAGCGCCCTCTGGTGGTAGAAAATGGTTAAAACCGGGGGGGGGGGCGGCCTGATTTCCGACCTAGGAATAGGAAAAACCAAGGAAAAAAGCTCCTTAACTCGGAATGCGTACAACCCCTGGCAAAAATGATGGAGTCACCACACTTAAAGGATGTTCACCCGGCTTTTTCACTTCGTAGCAAATAAACAAATCACAGATACGATACAAAACAATTTTTGCTGAACATTCTGGCTTCGTGAAAAATACCTCAAACAAATTAAATGACATTGATTTACTTAATGGCATATTGTTTTCCAGATCAAGTAGAGGAAAAAATATGGTATAATAGTACTTTGTTGCTCCACCTCAGGCTTTTATGATGGCCTGAATTCTTTGAGGCATGGACTTCACTTCACTAATGGAAAACAATATCCTCCAATTCTCAAACTGGTTCCAACCTTCTCGGATAACGGTCGACAGATCAGCTTTGCAGGATAGCGCCTTGTCATGGACCAATTTTTTAACTTCCACCAAAACTGTTAAATGGGATTCAAATCCGGACTGTTTGCTGGCCAGGTCACTGAGTTGATCTGCCTTTCCTGAAGAAAAGTTTTAATGCTCTTTGCTCTGTGGCAAGATGCATTATCATCCTGAAAAATGACTTCATCACCAAAACCATTTCCTATCGATGCAATGAGAAAAGTGTCCAGAATTTCAGTGTACACCTGTGCATTGACAGAGGTCTCCCTGGTCCTTCACCTGACATGCAACCTGATATCATAAATGAGGGGGGAAATGTGATTGTTTTCTTCAGAAAGTCATCTTTATATGTTGCATATATGTCTATAGATGCATTAGAACGGCACCAGACAAAAGTTCCAGCATCATCTCCTTGGCCAATGCGGATTCGTAATTAATCACTGTGGTTACTCCATCTTCTCAACCTCAAGTTCAGCACATGACCTCATGTGACCATGTCTACCCACACCGTCTCAGTATACAAAGTAGCATTTCTACTTTTAAATTAATTCTCTATAATCTAGTGTTTGCTGAGATCAATCAGCATACAGACATATTAGCTTGTTAAAGCTATAACGTTGGCTTTACTGTTTTGAGGAGGTAAATATACAGCACTCGTATCACTTATGTTAGCTGGCTACCTAGTTGCTAACAAAAGACAAAGATGGAAGTGTTGTTGGCAGCAAAATGTTGCTCATTTTGATGACTAAGTTGTAGTTCGTTGTACAGATATTGTATCAGCAAAACACTGTCTGTGTACAAAGTGATGGTATAAACCAAGGCAGCTAATACTACCTCAATTTCATAATCATTTACCACTGACTCTGACTTTAGAGAACACCCAAAGTAGCTTGGAAAGGTCAATCAGAAAGCCAGTCAATCCTTTTTAATGTACTCCACCAATGGAAAGAGCAAAGCATAAAAGAGCACTTCTTTATTACATGGGTAACAACAGCAGGTGTCAGATCCAGATGAAAATCATGGAGAACAGCATTTATCCATCCATCCATCCATCCATCTTCTACCGCTTACTCCTTCTTCAGGGTCGCTCAGGAACCTGAAGCCTATCCCAGGGAGCATCGGGCACAGGGCGGGGTACACCCTGGACAGGGTGCCAGTCCATCGCAGGGCACAATCACATACACATTCACACACCCATTCATACACTACGGACACTTTTTGAACAGCATTTATTTATTTTTTTATTTAAAAATATAGGTGTTGAGTGTAAATGTTGACTGCTGTTTATATTTTCAGTTGCTACCATACATTAGATAGTTATACCTACATTACTTTGACTAAAATGATGCAACATGTCGGCTAGCTAGCAAATGGTAGCTCAGTCAGTCATGACTCAAATCTAACCCCTGTGCACAAACCGAACTTCATAAAGACCTGGTTTGCATCAACCCCACTAAACACCTTTGGGATTAACTGTAACATCAAATGCACCCCAGATCCCCTCACCTGATCATTAGCAAGATCAGTGCCTGATCTTACTAACGCTCTTGTAGCTGAATGAACACAAATCGTGACAGCCATGCTCCAAAATCTAGTGTAAAGCCTCCCCAGAAGATCGGAGCTTATTATAACAGCAAAAGGGGAATAAATCTGGAATAGGATGTTCAGGAGGGACATATGGGTGTTCACCTTATTAGGAGCACATTCATGCACTTATCTAATGAGCCAATCATGTCGCAGCAGCTTCAGTTAATGTTCACATCAAACATCAGAATGAATAAAATGTGGTCTCTGTGACTTTAACTGTGTCATGGATGTTGGTACCAGGTGGACTGGTTTGAGCTGCCAGGAAGGATTAAAGTAACTCAAATCACTCTTTACAACCGTGGTGAGCGGAAAAGCATCTCCGCATGCACAAAACCTTGAACCTTGAGGTGGATGTGCTACAACAGCAGAAGAGCACATCAGGTTCTACTCCTATCCACCCAGAACAGGAATCTTTGGTTATCATGGACACAGCCTCACCCACACTGGACAAGTATATCATAAAAAAAATCATAAATGATCAGAATCACAGAAACTGGACAGTTGAAGTTTAAAAAGAAAATCACCTGGTCTTTTTCCAGTCTTCACCTGTCCAGTTTCTGTGATCCTGATCATTTATTATATTTTTTATGATCATTCATAATCACAAATGAGAAACAAACCCAAGGGTTTGAAAACGGAAAACACTAAAGAAGAAGATGGGAATTAAGGAAACACATAAATCCAATGCTCAATAACGCACATGAACATGAAACAAGCCTTCACAAAGACACAGAGAAACATGAGGGTTTAAATACACAAATTGAATAGGAACTAAATTTAGTTCAGTCTATCTATCAGTCTATTCTCTGATTTGGAGCACTGACTAAAAAACAGTTTTTACCTGAAGGCCATCAGGCTCCTAAAAAAAAGTTATGTATTTTGTCATAATGCTAAAGCACCAGTAGGGGAGCTGTTCTATAAATTTTAGTTAGTCGGTGTCCATTTTCAACATCATATTTAAGTGCAGCTTCCTCTATTTCAGACCACTGTGTGTTCTGATACCTTTCTATCATAGCCAGCATTAACTTTTCAAGCAGTTTTTACTACAGTTTGTGCTTCTGTGGGATTGGACCAGATGGCTCTAGCCTTCGAGCTTTCAAGTCTTGGGTCCCATGACCCTGACACCAGTTCACCAGTTGTCTTTCCTTGGACCACTTTTGGTAGGTACTAAACACTGCACACCAGTCACACCCCACAAGAGCTGCCGTTTTGGAGATGCTCCGACCCAGTTGTCCATGCCATCACAAGTTGGCCAGATTTTGCTCAGATCCTTACACTTGTCCATTTTTTCCTGCTTCCAACACATCACCTTCGAGAACTGACTGTTCACATGCTGCCTAATAAATATATTCCACCCCTTGACAGGTGCCAGTGTACTGAAATAATGTTATTCATGTCACCTGTCAGTGGATTTAATGTTATGGCTGATTGGTGCATGTTACAGCAGCTATTAAAAGTTGTTTCCTCCCCAGCCTCAATTTTTATTCTCTCTTAAAGTTAAAACTTAGTCACAGCTTTACCTCTGACTGATACAAAGTGCTGACACTGGAGACTCCTTCCATAATGGTGTAATAAACGTCTCCTTCCAGAAAAGTTCATCATACGAACAATTACTTTTTGTTTTTAAACTATTTATGTGGAGTATTCACAATACAAGTTACCTTGAATGAGCTGTGACCATAAAAACAATGACGTATTAAAACAAGCACATTATTATAAACATGAGTTTGCAGCTGAACTACTTTATAGGGGGAAAAATCAACCAGTCAGAATCGAGCATTCAACAGCACTGAGGTATAAAAGGTCAGTGGTCAGTTGTGAATGGTTTGTATTTTTCTTGTAAATTTGTATTGTAATGCTGTGGGTGTACATGAGGCTGCTTTTCAGCACATAAAGAGTGAAGGAGATTTTAGAAAAAAGTTGTGGTCAGAGCGCTTCCGCTCTCCTGCATCTAAAACACAACTGAAGTGTTTCCTGACTGAAGCAAACGATTTCAGAGTGCTTCTTAACAGGGTTCCAGCGTCAGCATGACAAGGGTACTTTGGTTCTGTGAGTAAAGTTCAGCATATATTTTACCTTATGACTTATTTTTCATCTTGAAAAGACAACTGGATTCTAAATCACTGATGTGTGTTACATTTCTTGACTAGATCTACTTGTGTGCTGTGGAGCTGCAGAAGGTTTCACAGAGAAGTCGGTAGATTTGGGACAAAATGTGACTCTAAAGTGTGAGGTCTCTGTAAGAGATGTGTTCTGGTTCCTCATGAAGCCGTCAGAACCTCCAGTGTTTATATTACGCTCTTTCTCAAGTAGAAGGCTGACGCCAGAATACAGTAACACGACCTTCAGCAAGAGATTCTTACTACAATATAACAGCAGTTTATTTATACACAATATCAGTACTAATGAATTAGGAGTATATTATTGCATTCAAACTCAAACTGGTTCACCTCCCGACATCAGCAGTGGAATCAGACTTTACATCCGGAATCATTCAGCTGGTGAGTTTATTTAAATCAAAATTACAGTAATATCCTTTAATAACAATGTTGAACAGGTTTTGATTGAAGCGACTTTTGTTATATTTTAATTCTAATATATAATTGATTTGTTTTTGTACACATTACTTTTGAGATGAGCCAGAACTCAAACATTTCTTCTATTATTTTTAGTTCAAAAACTATAGTATATCTTTTAGATCAAAATGTGATTTTATCAATCGTGATTTTATTAGAACTCCACATTATACAAGTTATTATATTGATTATTGTCTTATTAGCCTGTTTGGTTATTACCTTAAATCTAATATGTGGAAAGTTGAATAGTACAAATCTGTACAGTGCCAAGAAATAGACTAAATATTATTGTACACATTTAATTAATAAGCCTAAAATGAATTAAATCTGTATTGAGGGTGTCCATGAATTTTTCTTTAACATCTAAAGTGGTACCTGACTGCGTAAAAAGTGAGAACCTTCGATCTAGACCTTCAACCGTGTCTGATATAAAACATACTAGACAAACCATGTTGTGGATAAACCGAGTAGTTTGTTTAACGTCCAAACTATTTGTTCTTTTTCAAATTGTTTCCAGAGAATCAGACGTGTAAAACTGAGCAGTGTCAGAATCAAACATGCAGTACAGCCGAAGAAACCAGCCACTTGCCGATTCTCATCATATCAGTAACATTCAACTGTGTTCTGGTCATTGTAGTTGCAGGTGGGTTTAATTTAATGTGTATTCTCGTGACATGGCAATAACTGAGAATATACTGAGTATACTCCTGCGCAACTGAAAATACAAATCTGTTATTCTGACCTCTCTGATAGTCTATTGACCTGAAATTAGATTACTAAAAGGTTTACATACAACGATTCTGCACCAGATATTAAGATATACAATCTACTAATGCCAAAGTGACCTTTTTAAATGATATTTATTTAGTTATAACGTACTTACCGTGCAGAATAAACTTAGTGTACGCAGAAACTTTACCTGATAATATCTGATCACATTAGTGTACAATGCAGTTTAAATGAAATCTAGTTGTTTTGGCCTGTTAAATAGGTCTTGAAGTCTAAACTACCTGAAGCTAAGATTGCCGATTGACCTTAAGTGATTCATTTGCTACAGGTTTACTACAAAAGTTAATCTAATTTCATCATAATTAGAGGCCTTTATGCAGGAGAAAACACAAGAAATATATAACACATTACCATTTTAGAACAAGATAGGCATTACTGCTTAATCAGTGTTATAATTCACATCATTTATTATGAATAGGTATTGACACACAGGCCTCATTCATGTATATAATAAGGGCCGGCTAATGAAGTACTGAATATCTCTGGGTTAATTCTGTATCTTTATGTTTTAGTTTTTACAGTGTGTCACTGCAGAAGACGTCCAAAAACTCAAGCACAACCCTCAGATCCTGGTTTACAGCCGCGTCAGGACAGTACCGGCCCTGTGGTAGGCTAACTGCTCTTTCTTTTGGCCTTTTGTTTTTGTTTGATTGTTTTTTAACAATACTTTAAATGATTTTCCAATTTAAAACTTCATGCGCTTACGCTCAGGTCATTTTCACCTGATTAATTAAATTAAATGATAAAATAAACTGTCCTGCAATCAGGAAGATCCCCGAGTGTGGTAGTGTCTACTGTGGACTCCGTTTCCATCAGTGTAGTTTAGTGTAATCATTGAGATGAATTAGATGATAGAGTCGTTGTAGATGTGGGTACGGTGCCTGCTGCAGCGAAGGCGGAAAGTCCCACGTGTGAAAGCTGCATTGTGCTACACAGACCAAGACGTGTTAATGTGTGTGAAACAGTTACACGAGCTGGTAAAACGTGTTAAAATACATTGTAGAAATGTCTCGGCTGTTAAAATGCCCCGATGCATTTGCAAATATTCGAAATGCAAATACATCTTTATGTTCATATACAAAGAAAATGCATTGATAATGAAATAAAGATAAATAAACCTTTTACAGTTTTCAGTTTACGCTTTAGCATATATCGACAAAAATGAAGGCTGCGAAGACGACTATATAGCTAACTAGTAATTAATCTCACTGTAATTAATCTTCTTTATAATGTGCTCAATAGAACAAAAAACTGTTTACAGGATGAAAACAAATAGATTAACGTGAACTGAAAGTAAGGAGGCGTAAATAAATATTTGGTATATTTGGAAATAATCCTGTTACTAGTACATTTTAAAAGTACTTTTAAAAATCCAATTGATTTGTACACTTTATAATTCCTGTGCTGTGGCGTGTATGCAGCACTGTGGTGTACATACAGCGCTGTGGTTATATGTACAATACAAACAGTTCACACACCAGGACGGCTCTGCTCTTACACTGCAGTGTGAAAAAACATGGTTTGTTGCAGACATGTCCATAAGTGTGTGAACTTTATCATACTTCAGTTTCACACATTAATGCACTGCATTTAATATTTTTTCCACCACTGTGTCGCGTCTTGAACATATGCATTAACGTATTAAAGTTGCTTTTATTAATCCTGTCACATCGCGTCATTCTTTCAGTACGCCGAGGTGCAGTTCAGCAAGAACGGACCCGTCAGGACAGCTAACGGACCCGTCAGGACGGCTAACCTCGACAGCACGTACGCTCTTGTAAATCTGTGACCCGGAGTGACCCCACGCAACACCTTGGACCACACGTGACGTTTCATCATATTCATAAAGAAGGCCCGTTTCTGCAGCTTCCGTGTATGGACAATTCACAAATGAGTCGTTTGAAAAACCAGATGAACTGATTCACAAGCATGAACAAATCTTTTTTATTATTATTTTATTTTATTTAAGGGCTAAATTTATAGATGTACTTTTGTAGATGCTGTTCGAGTTGCGAATCAAAAAACTCACATTCTTATGAGACACTTAAGTGAGTCATTGGACTGAAATGAGTCATGTTTCAAACCCTGATAATGTTTAGTTAGTGTTTCTACTAGAGTGTCAGCCATTTTGAGAAACATTTTACAAAAGGTGGTGGGGGGGTGGGGGGTTGGGGGGGCAGGCATTGTCATCTATCTCTCGCAGGACAAGATATTTTCCCATAATGCCCTGGCAGTGTTTCAGTTATGCTGCATTTAGACTGACCTCGTTAGTGTAGGAAGTTGGAAGTTACATCATTTTCGACCTCTGTGCATTCAGGCTACAATGTGGGGGAAAACCATGGACGCCTCCATGCCAGCTAACTGCGATGAGCGATGTATATTCACCTATAAAGGCAGTGTATATATTTTAACAAGCACATATGTCTGTATGTTGATTGATCTAAAGCAAATACTTGTAAATACAGTAATATACTCGGGTAAAGGTAAGAAATTGTTTACTGATGCTGAAGCAGCCATTTTGATTTGCCCTTACTTGCTGAACTCGGGGTCGAGGAGACGAGTCGATGAGCAGGAATTCTGAGTCGAGGGAGCGCTTTCGTTCATTTTTTTTCCTAGTCAGAGATCGGAAATGACAAGTTAGGACCTTCAGTCAAACGCAGCATTAGATTACAGTGTCACATTTAAACGACTGTGCAATGAAATAAAGTCTTATAAAATATCTTTATCTCACCTGCTCTCTTCTCCTTATTGATCACAAACCAAACATCCTTTAAAAATAACACTTTACAAAAATACTCACTGGATTTACTCAATTCCACTTTTACTCCGAGTTCGGATCCAGTACTGATACTCGGTACGTGTATATGAGCGGCCATCTTAGAAGACAACTTGGAATGTCATTGCCCCCCCCCCCCCCAGTTTGGTATCATTCCACGCAAGAAAAGAGGCGGAGTCAGTTATTAATTGGTTAATTGATTACACAAGTGGCCTTTTTTTTTGTTTTTATGATGTGCTTCCCAAGCCCAGCCTCCCAAAGTTTGGCAGTTCGGATCATTTGTTAGCATTCTAAAAGATTGATTCATTTAGAAGTGAGATTCTAAATTTTAAGTATACTTAAACACCTTAATAAATGGGAAACAATGATTTTTCTCTCGAACTCCAAAAGTCTGTGCTACAGGTGTTGTCCCAGCTGCTATGAAAAAAAAAATTGCGCACTCGGCTCGTGCAAGGTGGTCGACTTTTAGTCAGACAACTTTTTTTTTTACTTCTCTGTGGTTTTGCACCTTTAGCTCTGGGTTAGATTATGACACGCAGCCACGTTGTCCTTAGAGGAAGTGGCAGGAAGATCTTTGCTACGTGTGATTTGCGGCTAAAGCACGAGTCCTTTTTTAACAAAAGTCTGAATACAATCTCTACATTAATCCATAATCATTTACCGAACCTGTTTTTTTTTTTTATTATTCAGTTATTATTTGAATCAGATTCATAGTGAACACATAACGAGCCACAAACAGCACACCACTGCCTCATGCCCATGAGGAACAGTCATGTGATTCAACCACAGTGTGTGCGTGTGCGTCAGCTGTGACACTACTGTAGTTTGGTCCAGATTTGAGTCAGTTTGAACACACTGCTCTGGACTCATTAGTGAAGCAGTTTCTGAGAATTCTCGTGTTTTGCTAACACACAAAGGCCAAATTGTTAGTTCTGTCGTCTGTGCAGCAGCAGACGTGTATAAAACAGTGATGGGGGTTTTTACGCTACTGGAAAACTGTCCAAGTTCCTGTTTCACAATAAATAGCACATGTGACCGTATCAGAAGTCTTTATTTGGTAACAAATGAACTTTGCACCTCTACACTTGTCGGTAAAACAATTCGGCTAAAGTTCACGTTATGGTCGGAGGACAAGAAGTTTCAGGTGAACGTACCGGGTGATGGAGAGTTGAGGTTAAACCAAGTTAAAAATATCACATCTACCATTTTGCCCTTCAATCGCTGCGTGTCAGATCAAACAATTATATTTCTAACATTTTTTTAACCAACTGTCTTTGACTTTTCCAAATAAAACCACGCCAACGATCTCCTAGTTTTAACATCACACCTAGGTGAAGTTTTACTGCATGCAATTTTTGTGCATCACCCCACCCCCATCACAGCAGTATCAGACATCATGGTCCAGTGTATCAGGAATAAAAAAACAAAACAATAATAAATACAGCTGATTCAACATGTAGCTAGATCAGGAACACAACACCACACCACACGTGAGCGCGATTTCGTTCGAATTCATTCATCCGCTGTGTGTATATTATATATGTATTCATTTAGATTTTCAACAAAATAGCAGGCATCAATAAATATTCACAAACTGACATTTTAGAGCTATATATACACACACAAAACACTTGACGTATGGGATGAATGGAAGTGAGAAACCTGTGTACACACACACACACACACACACACACACACACAACAACACTGCGATGGAATGCACGGTTAGTCCATGCGGATCTTCTCATTGGTCATCCTGTAGATGATGCTGTCGTAGCCCGGGTCCATGTTCCACAGGTTGTACGAGATGACGATGACAGCGAGAGCCAAAACGATCATGAGCCACAGCACGATGTTGAACACGACGGCGTATTCAAAGTTGTACTTGTAGGCCAGGTTGTAGGGGCTTCCCGGGTTACTCTGGAAACAAAAATAGATCAAAAACCGTTTGGGGTGAGGTTACACACGTAGAACACTTTTATTGCCAATCAAAAGGGCGCATTTATTTACAAGCAGTCATCTTAACACTCTAAATGCTGGGTGGAGCTTATTGAAATAACAAAATTGGCGTTAGATCTCTACCTCGGACTGGACGCCCAGAAGCGAGCGCGTGTTTCGAAACAGAAGTGAAGACGCGAAGCAGAGTCTCCTGCTACTGCACTGACCACGTGTTAGAAAAACGTGTGCATGCATCGACGTGGTCTCGACTGTAAATCTACAAACCCTGCAGCGAACAGGTCTCCGAGTGCACGCGAGCTTTTGCGTCTTACTATACACACAGAACTGAGACCAGCTTTGGTGTGGGTTTTACACGTTAACGTTTAAAGAAAAACACAAGTGCGCTTGTTTGTTTGTTTGTTTGTTTGTGTGTGTGTGTGTGTGTGTGTTTGTGTGTGAGAACTGCTCACTGTGGGTTTGTGTGCTCTGACCCATACGGTTCTTATTTACAGCAAACTAGCCACTTCCTATTTGTGGGCATGCTTAAAAGTTTCCGCGCTCTGTGAAGCTTGCCTGAACCTTTGTCCGCTCAGCTCTGCAATGTGATATGACTTCTTGTCGAAGTACGGTGCAAACAGAGTAGGGACATGTGGGCGGAGCTACAAAACAGCACGTACCGTCGATTGGTCAAATAGAACAGTCACAGATGTCTTGATTAACGGTCGGAGGAACTTTTTAACGTGTATATGTTTTTCTGTCTGATAATCATTTAAAATTATTAAAAGATAACTGCTCATTAAATAATAAAGTTTAGCTGTAGATCATACAGTCATGCGGGGAAAAAAAAAAGTACACCCCATGGAAATTGTTGTTTTGGACATGCAAACGTTTGATCCAGTTGTTTTAATTTTAAATGTGAAAATTACACAAAATGTCAGTTTTGTGTGTCATTTGATAGTATATCATCTTTATTAATAGGCACTGTTTCAAAGAGGATCAGTCACATGGAAAAAGTAAGTACACCCCTGCATTTATCACACCTTCAAATCCATGAAGTTAGAATCAGGTGTTGAAGATTGTGTGTCAGTGATTAGAACCTGCTGAGGAAGTGCAGGTGGAACCGGTTTTATTTATACCCCTCTCATATCTAGTGTCTGGTGTCATCATGCCAAGATCTAAAGAGTTCTGTAAGGCCTTCAGAAAAAAGGTTGTGGATGGCTAGGAGTCTGCCAAGAGATTTAAATACATCTACAAATGGCGCAGATTTCAAACGACTGCCGATTAGTCCACGACTGGCCGTCCCAGCTAACTCAGCCCACACGCAGACTGTCTGATGAAATAAAGAAGTCTCCAAGAACCCCAAGATTTCATCACAGGATCTGCTAGCAAGTCTTGCAACTGTTGCTGTCGAAGTGCATGCTTCTACAATCAGAAACAGACTGCACAATTTGACCTGCACGGGAGGCGTGAATCACATTTATTGATATTTCTGTTGAATAAATGATTGAAGCGAATTTTCCTTGTGTTTTTGTTCAAGTCCCTAAACTTTATTAGCAGGCACTGTTTCAAAGAGGATCAAATGTTTGCTCGTCCAAATATGTCAAAAAATAAATAAAAAAGAGCCAACAATTTCCATGGGATGTACTTATTTTTTCACATGACTGCACATGAACGCCCTTCCTAGTGACCTAGTGCACAAGTGTACAAGGATATGAGATTCAGACACAAAAACACGCACAACCGCTTGTGTGCGTTGGTGACCGTTTCCACCCAAACACCTTTATTTTTCAGTGAAGATTAAAAGTATTGGCACCCTCGGCTGTGATTTGGGCATGCTGGCGACTCTTAAGCAACCTTTAGATCCCTGCGCCACCATTAAATTTGTGTCTCCTGCTTATTTTCCCTGAATTGCGAGCAGTGTTCTAACACGTGTGAGAATCAAGTCACAGCCTGATAAGCTCCGGAGAAACTCGTCCAAGAGTTACGAAGTGAGACGGGTTCGGACGGGACACGGGAAGTCCTGGGGTCGGGTTTTGTCATTGAGCCACGCTGTTTGATGTAGCGGTGATAGAACACCGCTCGGTGTACATGTCCTAGTGTGACGAAACCACAAACATCGCTTTGGCAAGACATGGCTTCCGGAATGGTTACACAAGCCCTCCCATAGTGGTGTGCAGCGGTCTTATGATCTTTCAGACTCACCAGAACAGTCTTTTAAGGCTCCTATAAGGCCACACAAGCTAAACACCTCCTTCCACTAGTTCTGAAGTCTAGCTAGTCACACTTATACAGGAGTCAGTTTGTCTTGGCACTGCGTTGCCACTTGACAACCAGAGCGAAGTTACTTCAGTTCGATGTTTTCGTATCTGGTGCATTAAACCACAAGCTCCTGGTTCATACAAATACACACTTAGCATTAGAGATTAAAAGACTAAGAAGCAAAGATTTATGTATACTTATACATGTAGAATAATACAGCTCATAAAATGACACTTTTTTCTTAGAACGTGCAAATCATTGTAGTAATCGTAGTTTCGACATTACACAAAATAACTGTATGTTTATGCAATTATTTCAGGAACAAGACGTGTGTGTGCATCGAGGAAGAGCATTTTAAATGTGCGCATGTCTCTTGGGCTGGTCCTCGGAGGAACTTAGAAACCCCACCTTCTGTGGACCAGGCATCAAAAAAAAAATTGCATGCATCCGGAATCTTAGCAAAATGTAAATGGGTCATAGTGGTTGAAGTTCATAGCAGAGAAAACATGACTTTGAGGGACGTCCTGTGGTTTTGAGGCACAGAACAAGAGGCAGAACCCAAAAAAAAAAACAACAACAAAAAAAAAGAGTAAATGTTGACTAAATGGTACTTTTCATTACAAGCGTGATTAATTACTCTTCTTCTTCTTAATAATAATAATAATAATAATAATAATAATAATAATAATGAACAATACACTGCAATATAAAAACCATCACTCCCATTTCTTCTAGCTTCTCCTCCGTTTTAGACGGCAGCACCACGTTCATAATGATTTGATCTATGCACACGATCTACTGAGGGTTTCATTTCCTGTTAAAAACAACACCTATGAACGTAGCTAAAAATAAACACATCTCCTCCCTAATAGCTGGTCATAACGTCATAACCCTGTGTAAAGTGTCATGCAAACGCACTGAACTTCTGTAATGCAGAATATTTATAACATTTAAATAAATACATCCAATAAAATAAAAAACTCACAATCTGCTTAGCCTCCAGGATGGAGCACGACTTCCTGGTCAGCGGCGTCTCGAACGTCTTCACCGTCACCACCTCCACCACCGCGCTGCTGGCGTAAACGCCGAAGACGTCATCGGCGAACTGGAAGACACGACGGAGATGAAGGAATGGTTTAATGAAGTATAACGAGATGACCCGTCTCTACTAGTATTAAATATCTCCTAGTCGTAATTATTATTAAATTCCACAATCATACATCCGTTAGGTACAAATCTCTACGAGTGTCCTGATTTAATCTGATGCTTGTATTTACTACTCTCATTTAAAATGTGTTCACTACAGCTGTGTATAAATGTACATTTATTTATATATTTATATACACATGTGATTTGTGCGATGGTAAAGTTCAGAGCCTCTATGTAAGTGAAAGTCAGTTTGGGACCTTATATATATATATATATATATATATATATATATATATATATTTTTTTTTTTTTTCCCTTTTTGACACTTTCTAAAAGGTGTTTGTGGCAAACATGTCGGCGTACACGTGCAGGTTTAGGAAGAGCTGCCCCCGTTTAACCACATGCAGCAGGATCTGAAAGCTGAAAACGTGTGGTGTGGTTTTTCACCTTCTGCAGCGCTGCTACCAGAATCTCTCAGGCGTCCTGGAACTGGGGGGAGTCCGTGCCGTAGCGCCGGGCGAGCTCCTCCATACCAGCCAGCTCCAGAGAGAACAGGTCAGGAGCCTGGTCCTTAGCCAAGTGCTTGTGTCTCATCAGCTAGAGAGAGAGAGAGAGAGAGAGAGAGAGAGAGACTGAGTGAGTGAGTGAGTGAGTGTAAGAGTTTCAGTTCCTTCATTTCTTTCTTCAGCATCCCTATTTTTCTTTCCTGTAATCCTCTTCCATCTGATTTGATCAGTCTGCTGTGCTACCCCACCATGCACCGCCTCTCAGCTGCACCTGTTCCATCTTCGTGAACTCCTCCTTCACGTTGGCGAAGGCGCCGTGTCGAATGGAGATCTCTTCACTGCCGTCTCTGCTGGGTGTCTTAAGGCTTTTGTTTAGCTTAGCTTCCTCTTTAACTAGCAGAAAGTTCTGTTCAAACTGTTTTAGATTTCCCTGTATAAAAAAAAGAAACCTGTTCTGTTTTTATATAGGTCAATTGTTATCATGACTTCTGATTCTTCCTCTTCTTAGACCTGCAGTTTCCATCCATTACTGATGCCCTTTCTGATTACTGCTGGGTAATGGGTCCGGGTCTTCTGTAGAAAATAAGATGCCACTGACCTTTTTTTTGTATATGTTATATGTCTGAGTATAGGGTCATGGTCTTTCCTTGAGGAGCTTTTTCCATTGGTGGCTTGAGACGGGTAAAGAATGGGAATTGATTCTGCCATTGTTCACATGGGCTCCGAGTCAGCGGCTCCTTAGAACTCGATGATGATAACTGGCTGCTACTTCATGAATACACAAATATCCACTGGCGTCTGCCCTTATACTTTAGCCAAGATAACTTTTCTGGATTTTTTTTAACCAAATAAAAAGGTCATTGTTTGTAGGATATACGATCCTTGGGCCTTTCTCACCTAGTCTTTTTAATCATTATTATTCATTTAAACTCTTCTTACAGGTGATATAGGTGGTCCTAGAATCCATCAAAACGGAAGATCTATCCTACTTCAAAACAACATAAAAAGCAAAATATTCACAAGCCCATGTTCTTGCTGCTGCACTCCAGAACTCTCCGAGTGTTTGAGCGGGTGTACAGACTTTCAGCATTTGATCCTCTTTGAAACAGTGGCGATTATTAAAAGTGATGCACTATCAAATGACAAATAACATCGACATGTAGTAATTTTCACAATTTAAATTAACAAAAAAAAAAAAGTAGGCATCAAGAATTCTGCTATGTACCAGAATATTTCAGTCAAAATATCTCCTGGTTGCCTCTGCCAGGGTGTTCAGACTGCTGTCGAGTTTTCAGTGAGATTAATTTTTTGGTTTTTTTTTTAGAGATGGTAACATTAATGTGCCACAATATAAGTAAATATAAGTAGGCATGAGAAAACTTGAGCTGGACAAATATGACAGATTTTAGGAACACTGAGGAATTTTGAATTCCTTTGGCTCCCATCCACAATCTAAACACGTACATAAATAAATTCAAAGAAAACAAATAAAAATGTTTGAAATATTAAAACATTCGTGGATCAGCATTTCTTTTAATTATTTCATTAATAGGACATCTATTTTTTGAAGAAAACCATTCAATCCAGTACGGGTCATTTTGACCCCCTTTTGCATTCGTGAAGGTTTTTTTGGTTCCTGCATTGTAGGGTAAAATATCAAAAATCTAACAGGTGTGCGTTATACCTGCTACCTAGGCGAACACTTTACAGTTGGTTGTGTGACTGTACATCATTCCCTTCAAATGCTATTGAACTTTAAATAATGGTATATTTTGTGTATAAGCCCATGTAGTAATAAAATACATGGCAATATTTACATATGATTTAATAGCTTATTTTGATAAATATCACAAATCTAAAAGGTGTGCGTTATACCTGACACCTACATGAACACTTTACAGTTGGTTATATGACTGTAAGTCATTCCCTTCAAATGCTATTGAAGTTAGAATCGTGTTTAACAATGTCGTGTGTCACTTTAGAGACGGTCCCTTAATTTCCGCATATCTGTGAATATCGAGCATCAAACCAACTTTATTCCAGTTTATACAATCTCTCTGCAGGTTTTGGAAAACACACGGGATGGTGCTGGTTAGATATAAAATTGCACTCCTCTAAGACTAAAAAGCTAAGCTTAAATAATAGCACAGATAATGGCGAGCTAAATGTGGTCTAGCTGCTTAGTGCGGTTTATCCGGTTTGTTCAGTCTACATAAGATTTGTTACGTAATAAATATATATATATATATATATATATATATATATATATATATATATATATACATATATATATATATATATATATATATATATATATATACACACACACACACACACACACGTCGGAAGATAAACTAATAGGCTGAGCATGAGGGTTGGGGAAAGAACAACTGTATAATATGGTTTAGTTATAGCAGGGAATTTCCTAGTTATTATTATGTTACACCCTGTTTTTCCGGCATAGTCAGTTAGCCGTTAGCTTAGCTTAACAACGCCTTAAACCGGAAGGAAGTTTTGTTTTTCTTTCATCTGAAAATATCTCACATTGGTACAGCTTATATCCAGTACATACCTCACATCCATTGTATATAACACGAGCAAAATAGTTTATGACATAAATAAAACAGAAATAAACAGTACGTTAGTGAGGAACACGAAGATTTTTAATGCGCGTGCGCGCTCATATCACCTGACTAGTGACGGAAAGTTCGGATCATTTTACTGAGTCGGATCTTTGAATCACGTTCAGCAAAATGAACGAATCTTGAATGAACGAAACGAGTCATTTCGTTCATTTCAGCAGAATGTAATTAAAATGTTACATGTTAAATTCACCAACACATCTAGTACTTAATAAACTATATTTAAAAAAAAATAAACTAGGTTTTTTTTCTTTATACAATGAAGAAATTTAAAAAGTAAGTTTAGTTCCATTTTAAAGTGGAGGAAGGATGGAACACCATTTCCAATTTTTTGTGTATGAATGAAAAATGCACCATATATAATTAAAAAAATTAACCACATACTCCAGAGGTTTATTATTAGTATTGCTATCATTTAAAAAATATATCTTTTAAACTAAAATAATGTGTACAATTGTTAGAGTCCAATATATGAGAACCTAGTTCAGACCAGAGTTGTAGATATAGACAGATATAGGGCAATCAAAAAAAACCAAACTGATGTGCAAATGTCTCCTCTGCTTGTTTACAAAAAGAATACGAGCTGTCAATGTCCAAGTATTTAGAGATATTTGGCTGGGTATATGTTGTGTAATATTTTTTAATGCATTTCCTTCACCTTAATGGAGATGCAATATTTTACAGTTAAAAGCCATGCCCTTTTCCAGATTATATCCTCTACCAATGACCTCCAATATAATTTTCCTCTCGGAGAAATTTTCCTCTTAACTTGAAAGATTTGGCGCACATATCAAACTATTGGTTCATTTCTTATTTAATAGATCCATTCCTTCCAAGAGTAAAGTATATTGAGTTGTAACTGTAGCCTAGTACTTGGGCTATATATAACATTACTTTTAACAAGGTGAATGAACTCAGGTGAAATTGCTTTAATCACTTTATTAAACTCTATTGGAGGAATTGGGAAACTGTGGTAAGTCATAAATCGCTCATAAGTCAATATATTTCCTGAGTTATCAAATAAGGAAAGAATACAATTAATATTATTTTGGAACCATCTGGGGGAAAATAAGAGTTTGTTTCTGAATGTTCTGTGGGGTGAGAAACTGTGGATATAACACAGCTTCCAAGTAAGAAGACACTGTTGATGAAATTTGGACAGAGCAATAGGTAGGTTAGGAGGTATATAGTTACATTTCAAAATAAAAGAGAGGCTACCAAATAGACTTCTTTTGAGCCATTTTATTTTAAAACTATGTATCGTGTAAATCTAAAAAAATCAATATCTCCATCCGCTCTGCTGTTGGATAGCACTTCTTTCTTTTTCTTTTTTTTTTTTTTTAAACGTGCGATTTATTTTTCCAAATAAAATCTAAAAAGATCTTAATTTCCTTACCAATCTTATTCTCCACAAATAAAGATAGGGAAGGATACACAAAGTGAGAAAGATCCTCAGCCTTTGATAGGAGGACTCTACCGTATAATGAAAGGTCTTGCTGTAGCCCGCTGTTAAACTTTTCTACTAGGATTGTTAAATCTAAAAACCATTCTTAAGTGCTGTCTCTACAAAGGATTTTTTGTAATATAAATGCCTAGTTATTTGACTGTGGATTTAACCCGAATATTTTCTATCGAGTCGATGTTCACATTATGAACAGGCAAAATCTCACATTTTAAGATATTTCATTTTAACCCAGAAGCACAGGAAAACTGATTAATTAAATATAAAGCCTTTGACACATGACATCCATCTTTCAAAAACAACGTAGTGTCAGTAGCCAATTGTGAAATCTTAAGTTCCCTCCCAATAACAGAAATTCCTTTCAATTCTTGATTTTGATTAATACTCATACATAATGATTCTGTAACTAATAAAAAAGGAGAAATTGGGCAGCCTTGCCTAACACCACATTTTATATCAAATCTCTGGGAAATATCGAAATTAATAACTGAACTGTTCATTCCTTTATAAAACATAAAAATAGTATCAACAAAAGAATCCCCAAAAACCAAACAACTTCAGTGTAAAATTCAGCGGTAAGGCCATCGATGTCAGGAGATTTCCCTTACTTCATTGAATGAAGTGCCTTCCTAACTTCTTCACATTCTAAATCAGACAGGTAATATGACTTATCTAGATCTTTATCTGCAGGAATGCAACACTTTATTTTACCAATAAAGCTTGCACAACTATTGAGCTCAAGTTTGGAAGCATAAAGGTCGCTATACAATTTAGTAATAAATTTAGAAATTTGAATCGGATCTTTTACAAATTGCTCCATCAATATCGAGGGCAGTAAGAGCTTTTCTCTTTCCATTTCTTTTTTCCAGCACAAAGAAATAGCTAGAGTTCCTTTCACCTTCTACCCATTAGGCTGTGGGTCTTATGTACGCTCCCTTGACTAACTCTAGATAACGTTCATTCATTTGCAAACTGATACTGTTCAGCTCTAATTATTCTTCAACTGAAACGCTATTTTTCAATAGTACGTCATTTACCCGACAGATCAGATCAGATTTACGTCTATTAGGTTTCAATTCTTTACATATTTTGACAGTTATGAATCTCGTTCTGTATTTGAAGTATTCCCATTTCTCTTTGTAACCATTATGTATATTCGGAAATAATTATTTCACCAGGTTTATAATATGATCATTAAATTTGCTGTCTTTTAATAATGAATGTGTGAAGATCTGGGATGTCTGGTGGTTATATATAGAGGAAGCAAAATGGTCTGATGTGGACATACAGTCATGGGGAAAAAGTAATTACATCCTCTTTCAATTGCATGTTTTTATTTATCAGCGCCTAAATGACGTGTTCTTTATAACATTATCATAGTAATGAGTTCCATCAGGTGCACATTTTCAATAATAGGCATGATAATTCAACCAGCAGAATTAATTTCACTCCCTGATCCTTTATTATCAAAGCAACTTAGTAAACTATCAATGCAACGTAGCACTGGTTTAGTAAACTTTTTTTTTTTAAATGCAGTGAAATGTTTATTGAATGACTTAAGGAACATTTACGCTACATTCACAGGGACACTTTACTGTTCAGCAGATACTACTCTTATATCCATTTGTAAAATACAGCAAATAAAAATAAATAAAAAAAACAGTACTACACTACACAGTTTTATTAGAACATAATGTTTCCAATGTAAATCTGCATGTATATGTAAATTTGTGCATGCTATGTGGTTGCTGTTTTCTGACAGCCATCAAAATGTCCTTCTGAACACATCTATATTTTATAGAAATACAAAATGAAATAAATAGCATGAAGCAAAAAACAAAATCACTGGAGCGAGGCAGTAAGATACACACAGAGGGTAAACACTTCCGCTTTTACACAAGTCTCTAAATTATAACGGATTAAATTGAGTTTTTTTGGACGTTAATCTACACACAATAATCCATAATGAGAGACCTATGATGTGTCTAAACGCTCCAAACTGAGTTCAGGTGCATCCTGGTTGCTTTGATTATCTTGAGATGTCTTTAGAACTTGACTGGAGTCCTTGAGAGAATCTGACAGGAAGAATGGGAGAAACTGACTTTTTCCCAAGAACACCAGGAGCTGTCATTGCTGCATAAAGGGTGTGAATACTTGTCTACATGAGATTACAGTTTTGACTTTTAATCACTTTGCAAAAATATTTTTAAAAATCATGTGTTCCTGTGTCTTTATGGATTGGTGTGTGTAGAGTAATGGCCAAAAAGCAAATTTAATACCTTTTTGTAAAATACATTGCTGTGATGCCTGTATGTGAAGATAATGCACACACGGAGCTTGGGGTTTTCTTCAGAAGGTTAAGCTGTAGAGCAGAGCACATCCCAGCAGGAACGTTAACAGACCGTCTGCTCGTCTCGGGGAATCACCGTTCGCTATTGCACACAAACGGAAGCCATTAACTTTACACAGTACATGTGTAGATAGATCATTCTCATTAGAATAACATTTTAAATCATTTTGTCCAAAAATATATCATGACAGATTAACTGTACTTGAAAAATCCCTTTGTCTTCCAATAGCATGGGGAAAAATACCATTAAACACAATTAGGGAAGTAACAAATGATGACGTCTGAAACAGGTGGAAAACTACTGCTATGGGGCTACATTGCTGCTGGTGCAGAGACTCAGGTGAAGACTGATGACATAAAAGAATTCTGTTATATACCAGAACATTTCAGCCAAAATGTTGCCTCTGCCAGGACATTCAGACTCATAGAGTTTTGAGCGAGATGATTAAAGAAACACAAAAGTAATGCTTTGTGGAGACCTTCTCAGCCTCTGGATTGGAAACCTACAGAAAACTTGTGGTCTGAATTCACAAGTAGCTTCCACATGCACAGACCAGTGAATATAAAGGAGTGTAAAATGGAGGAGTGGACCAGGATCCTCTACAAGCATCTTCAACATTGTTAGACAGGAAGTGACTCAGTGCTGTTATTCTCTCCAGAGCAGGAGTCGATATATCTTAATTATGAGGGTGCTGATAGTTCTGAAACATGGCTTTTACAAACATGTATTTTTAAAAAAATTGCTTGGAAAAACAACATTTAAGGTACAATTAAAAATCTCTCAGATCAGATCATTGTGTATATTATGACTGATCGTGATAAACAAAACACCATGTGACAGAAACTTCCTGCTTAAGAAAAAACTTCAAACTTGATTTAGAAAAACAGCCATACACACCTGTAACAGTTAGTTCTAGTTTCAGGGTTAATGGATTGATAGGGTCGTTGCAGGTGCAGGTGTACAGTCCTGCATCAGATTCATTCAAGTTGCTCAGCATGATGGAGAAATCCCCCTTTTCAATTGCTGATGGAAAAATTTTAACTCTGTCTTTATAGACTGGATCCTGCTCATTGAAATCTGCTTCACCGCCAATGATGTGACACAACACCCTGTTGTCTTTGTATCGCCAATACACAGTCTGCGGCTTCTGGCCAAATAAACACGGTAAGATCACTGATTCTCCTATAAAACCTTCAACACGGACACTCTGCACCGACACTGAAAGGAACAAAACACAGAAGATTGCAATAATATGAAGACAAATGTGTTCATCAGGATACATCAACTATACTAATATATATATATATATATATATATTTATAGAGAGAGATACATATATATTTATAGAGAGAGAGAGAGCGCTTCATTCACTTTCCCAATAACACCACATTCACACTATTCGCTTGTGTTACTTGTAGTTTGCCTGTTGTTGGGCGTTTAATAATCTGTGTAATAATTCTGTTGTGCTCGTGGCCGTGGCCTGTCCAGGAGTTGTTTTTTTTTTTTAAATAAAAGTTCTGGATTTGTCACGTACCGTATCACACCTAATTTGCATGGAATTGAAAAAAGTCAAATTTAAAGGTCATTGAAATCTCTGGGTGATTTCAGGTTGTGCGCATACACAGATAATGAAGTCATTTGCTGCTTGTTAATGTGAATGAATGTAGGGTAAAATATTCTCAACATTCAATCATAAAACTGTTGAATCTTCATGTAGATACCCATCTTCATTGATGCTCACAGTAATTATTCAAAAAATGTCACTTTTCCATACAATACATTAGAGCTGCAACAACTGATTGATAATAATCGATAATGAAAATCGTTTCAACAAATTATTCAATAGTTGGTCTGTGCGCGGCACGGGGTGTGTTTACATTTATTCATTTAGCAGACGCTTTTATCCGAAGCGACTTACACATGAGGAAACGTACTATACACTTACACTATGCACGAGTTGCTTAAAGGTTTAGTTTAAATGGAAATTGAATTAAAAGTTTATATGCTGTATTTGTGCTTGCAGTGTAAATTCTGTCATTTATTATAACGGGGTGATCTGTAAGTGATCTCTTAATAACGAGGCCGCGTTGCTCCTCACTCGCAGTGTAGTCATGGTGATAAAGAGTGTAGAGCAAGTAAGATCTGTAATGTCTGATTAAAACGCTACGATCAAATTAAAGTGCCTGTAGGCAGTGAGGAACAGAAACCACAAGGTGCAGTGGAAGTGAGTTTTTATTATTAATTTAGGACTGTAGTTTATCAGTATTTTTTTGTGCATCCATAAAAAATAATGCATAAATACTATTATATAATATAAACTAATTAGGACAAACAGTTGTGTAATGTTTTAGTCTGAAGTTTATATTTGTAACAATTAGTTTGTGGATTTTATTTTAAACAAATGAAAAATGGTACTGAAATTTCTTTATCCGATTAATCGAAAAAATAATCACCCGATTTAATCGATTATGAAAATAATTGTTAGTTGCAGCCCTACAGTATACACATCTGCTTACTGCGGTGTGAAACGCTCACCTGTGTGTATCAGAAGCAGGAAGGTGAAGCAGAAAATCCAGCTGTAATTAAACAAAAAATCAGAAAGAGGTGGAACAGCAGAATAAATTCACAGTATGATCACTGTATAATGGAGTTATAAAGGAGTTTAATTCTTCAGTTGGGAAACCAGAAGGAACGCTCAGCAATCAGAAATGTAGTAAGTGAATAATAAGGACTTGTTCTTCCCCTCCTTGATGCCCCTAAATTAGAGTTGCACAGTATACCGGTACTACGGAGGGATCACGATACCACCAATGCAACTGTATTTTTTTTAAAGGGTAGTATCGTCAATACGGTAGTACCGTAAGTAATGTACGTGCAGCAGTTAATACTATTTTTACTAAAATGACACGTCTCACTGCTTTTGCAGAATTAAGAAAAGTTAGTGACACGTCGTTTAACCTAAATTATTTACCTTAAAGTGCACCTATTATGGTTTTAAAACGTGCCTAATTTTGTTTTAAAGGACTCGTACAATAGATTTACACACATCGGAGGTCAAAAAACACTTTAATGTGTTCATAATTTACACTGCAGCATTACAGTGAGGGAAAAAAGTATTTGATCCCCTGCTGATTTTGTACGTTTTCCCACTGACAAAGAAATGATCATTCTATAATTTTAATGGTAGATTTATTTGAACAGTGAGAGACAGAATAACAACAAGAAAATCCAGAAAAACGCATGTCAAAAATGTTATAAATTGATTTGCATTTTAATGAGGGAAATAAGTATTTGACCCCTCTGCAAAACATGACTTAGTACTTGGTGGCAAAACCCTTGTTGGCAATCACAGAGGTCAGACGTTTCTTGTAGTTGGCCACCAGGTTTGCACACATCTCAGGAGGGATTTTGTCCCACTCCTCTTTGCAGATCTTCTCCAAGTCATTAAGGTTTCGAGGCTGACGTTTGGCAACTCGGACCTTCAGCTCCCTCCACAGATTTTCTATGGGATTAAGGTCTGGAGACTGGCTAGGCCACTCCAGGACCTTAATGTGCTTCTTCTTGAGCCACTCCTTTGTTGCCTTGGCCGTGTGTTTTGGGTCATTATCATGCTGGAATACCCATCCACGACCCATTTTCAATGCCCTGGCTGAGGGAAGGAGGTTCTCACCCATGATTTGACGGTACATGGCCCTGTCCATCGTCCCTTTGATGCGGTGAAGTTGTCCTGTCCCCTTAGCAGAAAAACACCCCCAAAGCATAATGTTTCCACCTCCATGTTTGACGGTGGGGATGGTGTTCTTGGGGTCATAGGCAGCATTCCTCCTCCTCCAAACACGGCGAGTTGAGTTGATGCCAAAGAGCTCCATTTTGGTCTCATCTGACCACAACACTTTCACCCAGTTGTCCTCTGAATCATTCAGATGTTCATTGGCAAACTTCAGACGGGCATGTACATGTGCTTTCTTGAGCAGGGGGACCTTGCGGGAGCTGCAGCATTTCAGTCCTTCACGGCGTAGTGTGTTACCAATTGTTTTCTTGGTGACTATGGTCCCAGCTGCCTTGAGATCATTGACAAGATCCTCCCGTGTAGTTCTGGGCTGATTCCTCACTGTTCTCATGATGACAGTTCTTTTGTGTTTCTTCCATTTGCGAATAATTGCACCAACTGTTGTCACCTTCTCACCAAGCTGCTTGGCAATGGTCTTGTAGCCCATTCCAGACTTGTGTAGGTCTGCAATCTTGTCCCTGACATCATTGGAGAGCTCTTTGGTGTTGGCCATGGTGGAGAGTTTGGAATCTGATTGATTGATTGCTTCTGTGGACAGGTGTCTTTTATACAGGTAACAAGCTGAGATTAGGAGCACTCCCTTTAAGAGTGTGCTCCTAATCTCAGCTCGTTACCTGTATAAAAGACACCTGGGAGCCAGAAATCTTTCTGATTGAGAGGAGGTCAAATACTTATTTCCCTCATTAAAATGCAAATCAATTTATAACATTTTTGACATGCATTTTTCTGGATTTTCTTGTAGTTATTCTGTCTCTCACTGTTCAAATAAACCTACCATTAAAATTATAGACTGATCATTTCTTTGTCAGTGGGCAAACGTACAAAATCAGCAGGGGATCAAATACTTCTTTCCCTCACTGTACCTTATTCCCCCCAGTGTCAAAAACGACTCGTTAAATGATCCGTTCTAAAGGATTCATTCTAAACTCCCCCTTTAAGAGAGCATACTCTGCTCTGATTGGTTAGACGTCCCAGTCTGTTGTGATTGGTCTACCGCTGTCAGCGTGTTTCAAAAAGGAAACGCCCACTACCGTAAAGAGTTTCAGCTCCGTCTGTTCGCAGGCAGCCAGTGAAGACCAGAGGCGGGGCTGTTTGTTACAAACCTTCGTAGGTTAGTACAGGAATTAAATTTGGAATTACTGACGACTCGTAAAAAGTCAATAAATACAAAATCACTAAATAACTTTAGTGTTTATTTTTTGATGGAACACAAATACAATCCTTTCACTCAAAATATGACCCCCCACTAGAGCCCCTCCCTCCTCCTACCGTTATTCGCTTACTCATCTTGACAGACAGCTCCGGTTCACTTTTCAGACCCCTTTAGTTAATTTTTTGGGCAAACTTTAGCTACTTTCCGTAGAAGAGAGTGGCCAGCACTGCCCCGTGAGCGCGAGGTCCTGCTTTCCCCCCCGGAGACACGCGTCTCTCTGCGGCTACTCTGTTCAGTGAGGGGCAGAGAGCATTCATTCACTTCTAACTTTCTCTCTCAGTGATTATTTTACATGTAAATACAGCCGAAATCCCAGCACAGACAATGTCTTTAACTTAAGGGTATCATGATTATACCACAGGACATTGTGGTTCTAAAATCCCGAATCAGCACTATTTGACATGTATCCTTGAGCATACTAGGAATTTGGCAGTTCTACAAGACAGATTAATACAAAAATCTCATGACAGCTACAGTGTAAACATAACACCATAGAGATGACCTCTCCCACAGAACAGTGTGGAATGTAAGTCACTCTGGATAAGGGTGTCTGCTTAATGCTGTAAATGAAGAACCACCTTTAGAAACAATAACTTAAGGTAAATGTTTTCTGTAGGAGTTTCAGTCTCACATCATTTTGGAGAAGTTTTCATTATCCTACAATTCATTATTCATAATGTTCTACACGGGCAGATGATCACTCTGCAGGTTTTGGACCCATTCCTGAACAGTGATAACAGATAATGGCGAGTTAAATGCGGCCTAGCTACTTACTGCTCCTTGGTGCTACTTACTGCTACTTATTGTGCTTTATCCAGTTTCCGTTAAACTCTTATAGAACAAAATATGTTTAAATCAGAAGATAAGTTAGTAATCTGAGTGTAAAGGTTGGGAAAGATATAGTTATTTAATTGGAGTAATAGAACAGCTGTAGAATATATTTTAGCTAGTATAGCTAGGTCAGGAAATTAGCTAGCTCCGTTATACAGTTTCTCCTGCAGAGGCGAGTTAGCTTAGCTTAACCAGGCCTTAAACTGAACACAGCTCGTTATCATAAAATATCTCACACTGGTACTGACTTTATCTGATACATACCTCACATTCATTGCGTACAACACGGGGACAGTTTCTAATAAACTGGAATAACGTTGGCTTGACATAGGATGTTCGATATTCGCGGAAATTAAGGGACCGTCTCTAAAGTGACACACGACATTGTTAAACACGATTCTAACTTCAATAGCATTTGAAGGGAATGACTAACAGTCATATAACCAACTGTAAAGTGTTCATCTAGGTGTCAGGTATAACGCACACCTGTTAGATTTATGATATTTAACAAATTCAACTATTGAATCATATATAAATTAGACATGTATTTTATTACTACGTGGGCTCATACACAAAATATACCATTACTTAAAGCTCAATAGCATTTGAAGGGAATGATGTACAGTCACACAACCAACTGTAAAGTGTTACGACTAGGTGTTAGGTATGACACACCTTTTAGATTTTTGATATTTAACCCTACAATGCATGAACCAAAAAAACCTTCACGAATGCAAAAGTGGGTCAAAATGACCCATACTGGATTGAATGGTTTTCTTCAAAAAAATAGATGTCCTATTAATGAAATAATTTATATATATGTGTGTGTGTGTGTGTGTGTGTGTGTGTGTGTGTGTGTGGGCCCAAAGCGTCAATATTTTGTGGCATCACTGTTTGCACTGCATCTTTGTCTCACGTAATTGTCTTCTTGACCTGTGTCCCTGTACCATGTTTGGTTTGATAGTTTATGTTTAGCCTTAGCCACTGTATTTTGCTGAGTTGTCTTTGTTTTGTTGTTCGTTTGTTCATTAAATTGTTTGGAAATCTGCCATTGCTTCCATAACCATCTTTGAAACGTGACATAATTCCTCTAACAATTAAACACTTCTCCCTTGTTTATGCATCATTTCTTTTCACTCCTGCTTATTCCTGTTTCTTATTTTCATTCCTTAGAAATCCACTGGAAACCACTGACCACTTTTGTTCCCTTTGGTCAGGTTTGTGTGAATCTTAACACCTCATCAGCTGACTCGTGGTCACATTCCTGGTGTAGAAGAAGCTCAGACCATCACTGATTACAGGAGAAACAATCTTCTGCCTGTATCAATGATACCTCCATTCCAGACACTTTATATTACTTCTACACCCAGTTTGAAGTATCTAACATGGAGGCAGCAGTAAGGAATGGAACTGCCCCAGTGACCAGGGAGTTACCTGCCTTAATGACTACTGCCCCATTGCAATCACCCCAATCATCTGTGGCATTATGCAGGATCCCTCTCACCCCTCACACGGACTGTTCACACTCCTCGCGTCTGGACGTAGGCTACGGTACATCTGGGCCAAGTCCTTCTGAACAGTTTCTTCAGCCGTTCTTTCACCTCAACCTCAGAGAGTGACCTTAGGGACAAGGCATCATCCTGTGACGGGATTTTGTTGGCTTTGAATTGAGATCACAATACATTTTGTTAGGAACAAATATTTAACATAATATTAAATTCTAACATTACTGTAGCAGAGTGTGGCTGCACCATTTTCCTTGCAGAAGTTTATGAATGATTTCTCGGCTACATTTTGAACGACTGATTAACTAAACATTTGTACTATAGATGTTGAAATCGTGAGGACCAATAATGGCTGTTTATATAATGTTAATCATTGTAAAATTTCAACATAATAGTGTCCCAAAGTTAAACGGCATTGTGTTATTAACAGCTGCTTAAATAATTTGTCATCGTTATTCTCCCGAGAACAACTGATCACCACTTGTGGGTTTAAAAAAAAAAGTCTTGATAAACACAGCCATGACATTTATGATCATTGGTCAAAGTCATTCAAGTGGAATAGTGGGGCTCTGCTTTCAAGTACAAATGCTGTCATTTTTTTAATGGCATTTCTTTGAGAAACAAATCGAGACCATAAATTATTTTTTTTTCTATGTGGTATGATGTGTGCATGCAAATGATCAAAATAATGGGCTTATAATAAAATAAATACATATGATGGATCTTCCAGCATAGTGGGGGTCAATACAAATTTTTCTCAAATTTCAGAATTGTTTTTATATCACCTCCTTGTGTTACAATACAACTGTCAAATGTGTTAAATTCCTTGAATCTGTAACGAAACAGGACAGTTGGCAGGAAGTAAGCACAGGAGTGCTGTCTTTATTAACAATCCACACAAACAACAACACACAGGGAGCGCGGTCTATACGGGACTAGTGAGTAAACATGAAACTAGAATCGAAGCAGGAAACGGGACATGACAACAAAGACCGCTTAGCATGCTAAACCTAGCCGCTACTCCCTCAATACTGGTGACTCTCAGGTATCTAGCTACAAATACTAATACCGCGCGACGTGCGCGTCCACCAGAGGGGTTTAAATACCCAACATAATTAATACTAAACATGGACACCTGGGGCAAATTAACGACAAACTCAAACATGAAGCGAACAAACCAAAACAAACGTCACGTGTCCACTTCACCCAGTAGTTTCACCTCTGGTAAGCAGCGCCACAGTGCCATCTGCTGGCCGTGGCGTAACAGAAGCTGTATCTTAATCTACAATCTGAATGTTTGTGGTCTGAAGAGTTGCAGCCTACACGTCCTCTTTTATTCTTTGCAATGTTTAATTATCTACGATCTCAGCGGGATCTACGAGTTGAACTGGTACAGCCGGCTGCAGGCCCGGCCCTGTCCATGGACATAAAACATGCAAAACAAAGTTATGCAAACAAGAGAGACTAGAGGTGCAGGACTCAAAACACTTCAGAAACACTTACCCTGTATCCCTGCACTCTTTAACTTTGCTAACCCTGCTAACACACAATCTAAATCACGCAGGAAGGCTTGATAATTAAACAATCAGCCAAATTAGTTCAAACTTGAAACTCTGCAGAGCTGAAAAGCAGCATGCACTTATTTACATAGTGTAACAATTATATTGTGTCATTTTATATTTACTAAGGACATAGTGATAAGTTCAGACAGGTGAATCCAGGTACACGCTTTACCTGTTAACAAAGCAATTACACTACTGAAGTATTTCACTGTGTAACATTACTACAGTATACACTATAAAGCAAATATAAACGTGTAAATGTTTATGTTGATGTGTTTTCAAACAATGTTTTAAAAGATTTTTTAAATGAATACATTAATATTTTTCTAGCACTATTAAACTTGTACTAGTCAGTGATCTGTGGGAAAAGCAAGCGTAATTCGATTAATACAAGAGTGTGTGAAAAGCGCCCTCTGGTGGTAGAAAACTGTTTAAACGGGGGGAATGGAATTTCCGACCTAGGAATAGGAAAAACAAGGAAAACAAGAATAGCAGGTGGACTGGTTTGAGGACTGGCTTATTTTACCCTCACCACAAGCATTTCAATGTACATGTGTCCCGGCATACTGTGCAAATGATAAATAAACTCGGCTTGACTATCGTTACAACCCTCATTCCAAACTAGTTGGGACCGTATGGAAAATGGTAATAAAAAAAGCAAATGTAAATGTACTTTGTAGTTTTTTTTTTTTATATTTATTTATTATTTTGAAATTGATGCATGTAATACGTTCCAAAAAAGTTTGGACAGGGGCAATTTAGGACTAATAGAGATGTGAGAAGTTGAAATAAGATGATGTGAAACACCATTCGCCGCTGCATCCATAGATGCAAGTTAAGGCTTTACTATGAAAAGCAGAAGCCATATATCAACACTGTCCAGAAACTCCGCCCACTTCTTTGGGCTCGGTCTCATCTGAGATGGACAGTAGCACAGTGGAATCGTGTTTTGTGGTCAGATGAGTCGACATTTCAAATAGTTTCTGGACAAAACAGCCGTCGTGTTCTCCGGGCCAAAGAGGAAAAGGACGGTCCGAGCTGTTATCAGCATCAGGTCCAAAAGCCAGCATCTGCCATGGTATGGGGATGTGTCAGTCCCCATGGCATGGGGGTGTGTCAGTGCCCATGGTATGGGGGTGTGTCAGTGCCCATGGTATGGGGGTGTGTCTGTGCCCATGGCATGGGTAACTCACACATCTGTGAGGGCAGCATTAATGCAGAAAGATATGTACACATTTTGGAGCAACATATGCTGCCATCTAGAGCAGGACAACTCCAAACCACATTCTACCCGGATTACAAGCGCATGGTTGCGTAATCGGAGAGTTGAATAATAACTTTTAATGTGATTCATTCATTCATGTGAAATTCATTCATTCTTCTTTAAAATTTTATGTGTAAGAACAGATTTTGTTTACTGATCTCAAATTTCTTTAAAATAACCCATCTTCTTCAGACTTTTTGAAGCCACTTGAATGATAATCCTAAATAAAGTTATGCATCATAACACTAAGGCACCACTAGGAGTTAGGGTTAGTCTGTTAGTCTGTGTGCATTTTGAATGTCACTTCATATTTCAGTGCAGCTTCCTATATTCCATTTGACCACTGTGTGTTCTGAGACCTTTCTATCAGAGCCAGCATTAACAGTTTAAGCAGTTTTTGCTACAGTAGCTCTTCTGTGGGATCGGACCAGACGGGCTCGCCTTCGAGCCTTCAAGCCTTGGGCACCCATGACCCTGTCAGCAGTTCTCTTTCTTTGGACTACTGCATACCAGGAACACCCCACGAGACCTGCCGTTTTGGAGATGCTCTGACCCAGTCATCACAATTTGGCCCTTGTCAAAGTCACTCAGATCCTTATGCTTGCCCATTTCTCCTGCTTCCAGCACATCAACTTCGAGAACTGACTGTTCACATGCTGCCTAATAAATATACCCCCCCCCCCCAACCCCGGCAGGTGCCAGTGTATTGAAATAATGTCATTCATGTCACCTGTCAGTGGATTTAATGTTATGGTTGATTGGTGCATGTTACAGCAGCTATTAAAAATGGTTTCCTCCCCAGCTTCTCTTTTTATTCTCTCTTAAAGTTAAAACTTAATGTCACAGCTTTAACTCTGATTGATACAAAGTGCTGACACTGGAGACTCCTTCCATAATGGTGTAATAAACGTCTCCTTCCAGAAAAGTTCATCATACGAACAATTACTTTTTGTTTTTAAACTATTTATGTGGAGTATTCACAATACAAGTTACTTTGAATGAGCTGTGACTATAAAAACAATGACGTATTAAAACAAGCACATTAATATAAACATGAGTTTGCAGCTGAACTACTTTATAGGGGGAAAAATCAACCAGTCAGAATCAAGCATTCAACAGCACTGAGGTATAAAAGGTCAGTGGTCAGTTGTGAATGGTTTGTATTTTTCTTGTAAATTTGTATTGTAATGCTGTGGGTGTACATGAGGCTGCTTTTCAGCACATAAAGAGTGAAGGAGATTTTAGAAAAAAGTTGTGGTCAGAGCGCTTCCGCTCTCCTGCATCTAAAACACAACTGAAGTGTTTCCTGACTGAAGCAGAACGATTTCAGAGTGC
Source organism: Ictalurus furcatus (assembly GCF_023375685.1). Classification (NCBI taxonomy): domain Eukaryota; kingdom Metazoa; phylum Chordata; class Actinopteri; order Siluriformes; family Ictaluridae; genus Ictalurus; species Ictalurus furcatus. The sequence goes on from NC_071281.1 coordinate 3,711,514, forward strand.
TTCTTAACAGGGTTCCAGAGTCAGCATGACAATGGTACTTTGGTTCTGTGAGTAAAGTTGTTAATTCACCATTTTACCTTAGAAGTTATTTATCTCTTTGAACAGATGAGTGGATTCTAAACCACTGATGTGTGGTGTTGTTTTTTACTAGATCTACTTGTGTGCTGTGGAGCTGCAGAAGGTTTCACAGAGAAGTCGGTAAATTTGGGACAAAATGTGACTCTAAAGTGTGAGGTCTCTGTAAGAGATGTGTTCTGGTTCCTGATCAAGCCATCAGAATCTCTGGTGTTTATATTACGCTCTTACTCGAGTATTATCCTGGAGCCAGTATACAGCAACTTGACCTTCAGCAAGATATACTCAGTGCAATATAACAGCAGTTTATTTATACACAATATCAGTACTAATGAATTAGGAGTATATTATTGTATTCAAACTGGTTCACCTTACAAAATCAGCCGTGGAATCAGACTTTACATCCGGAATCATTCAGCTGGTGAGTTTATTTAAAGTAAAGTTACAGTAATATCCTTTAATAACCGTGTTGAACAGGTTTTTGATTGAAGTGACTTTTGTTTTATTTCAATTCTAGTGTAGAAATGATTTGATTGTGTATGCATTTCTGTTGACAACTCCAAGAACTTATAGTTCAAAAAAATTATAGCATTTCTGATTTTCTGGGATTTTTTAAAATAATATGATTTAAAAAAAATAATAATTACAACTGCCCATTACTGCCAAGTTATTATATACAGTACATTATTGTCTTATTAGCCTGTTTGACTGCTCACTTGAATGGAATAGCCGTTACCTTAAATCTAATATGTTCTGTCAGTGGAAAGATGAAAAACAGAAATCTCTACAGTGCCGAGAAATATTAATATTACAAAATATTATTCTACAAATGTAATTAATAAGCTGTACCGAAGGCGTCCTTGGAATTTGATTTTACATCTAAAGTGGTACCTGTCTGTGTTAAAACTTTGAGGACCCACAATGCAGACCTTCATCCGTGTCTGATACAAAATCCATTGTAGATAAACTAGTGTGCATAGTGGAATTAAAACTGTCTGAATTTTCCAAATTGTTTCCAGATAATCGGACAGGCAGCAAAGAAGCCGTCCTCTTGCCGATTCTCATCATATCAGTAATAATGATCTTTGTTCTGGCCGTTCCAGTTGCAGGTGTGTTTAATTTACTGTGTATTCTGGTGACATGTCAATAATTGAGAATATACTGAGTATACTCCTACACAACTGATCTGGTCAATTTAATGACTTAGCATTGTCTATGACCTTAAATGAGATTATTAAAAGGTTTATAACATAAAAAGTCTATTAATTCCAAACTGATGTTCTTGAAATTGCATGCTTGTGACATATTTTATAGTTATAAGATATTTACTGTGCAAAATATACCTTGTGTATGAAGTTAACTGTATACCTGATCAAATTCGGTTACATTTATTATGCCTGTTAAATAGGTCTTGAAGTCTAAACTACCTGAAGTGAAGATTATCTATTGACCTTAAGTGATTTTAAAGTTAATCTAATTTCATTATATTAATAGTTCTTTATACAGGAGAAAATACAACATCTATTCTATAATTTATTATTAATAGCTATTGACACACAGGCTTCGTTCATGTGTATAATAAAGTCGGTTAACAAAGTCCTGACTGTCGCTGGGTTAATTCTGTATTTTTATGTTTTTACAGTTCGTCACTGCAGAAGATTTCGAAAAACTCGAGCACAACCTTCAGATCCTGGTTTACAGTCGCGTCAGGACAGTACCGACCATGTGGTAGGCTAACTGCTCTTTCTTTTGGCCTTTTGCTTTTGTTTGATTGTTTTTTAACAATACGTTAAATGATTTTCCAATTTAAAACTTCATGCGCTTACACCCAGGTCATTTTCACCTGATTAATTAAATTAAATGATAAAATAAACTGTCCTGCAATCAGGAAGATCCCCGGGTGTGGTAGTGTCTACTGTGGACTCCGTTTCCATCAGTGTAGTTTATTGTAATCATTGAGATGAATTAGATGATCGAGTCGTTGTAGATGTGGGTACGGTGCCTGCTGCAGCGAAGACGGAAAGTCCCACGTTTGAAAGCTGCATCGTGCTTAATCTCACTGTAATTAATCTTCTTTATAATGTGCTCAATAAAACAAAAAACTGTTTACAGGCTGAAAACATAAATAGATTAACGTGAACTGAAAGTAAGGAGGCGTAAATAAATATTTGGTATATTTGGAAATAATCCTGTTACTAGTACATTTTAAAAGTACTTTTAAAAATCCAATTGATTTGTACACTTTATAATTCCTGTGCTGTGGTGTACATACAGTGCTGTGGTTATATGTACAATACAAACAGTTCACACACCAGGACGGCTCTGCTCTTACACTGCAGTGTGAAAAAACATGGTTTGTTTTAGACACGTCCATAAGTGTGTGAACTTTGTCATACTTCAGTTTCACACACTAATGTACTACATTTAATATTTTTTTCCACCACCGTGTCGCGTCTTGATCATATGCATTAACGTATTAAAGTTGCTTTTATTAATCCTGTCACATCGCATCATTCTTTCAGTACGCCGAGGTGCAGTTCAGCACGACGAACGGACCCGTCAGGACGGCTAACCTTGACAGCACGTACGCTCTTGTAAATCTGTGACCCGGAGTGACCCCACGCAACACCTTGGACCACACGTGACGTTTTATCATATTCATAAAGAAGGCCCGTTTCTGCAGCTTCCGTGTATGGACAATTCGCAAATGATTCGTTTGTAAAAACCAGATGAACTGATTCACAAGCATGAACAAATCTTTTTTATTTTTATTTTTTAAGGCCTAAATTTATAGATGTGCTTTTGTAGATGCTATTCGAGTTGCTAATCAAAAAACTCACATTGTTAAGAGTCACTTAATGAGATGATTTGGAAGATTCAAATCACTTAAGTGAGTCATTGGACTGAAATGAGTCATGCTTCAAACCCTGATAATGTTTAATTAGTGTTTGTACTAGAGTGTCAGCCATTTTGAGAAACATTTTACAAAAGGCGGCGTGGGGGTGGGGTTGGGGGGCCAGGCATTGCCGTCTATCTCTCGCAGGACAAGATATTTTCCCATAATGCCCTGGCAGTGTTTCAGTTATGCTGCATTTAGACTGACCTCGTTAGTGTAGGAAGTTGGAAGTTACATCATTTTCGACCTCTGTGCATTCAGGCTACAATGTGGGGGGAAACCATGGACGCCTCCATGCCAGCTAACTGCGATGAGTATAGAAAATATCTATGAAGTGTAATCAATATGTGTAACTAACATTTGGATATGTTAATGAAGTGTAATCAATATGTAACCAACATTTAGAATTATTACTTAAGCATAATCGAATAATCAATATTAGTTAAAAAGCATAACCTATATGCATAATCAATAGTTAGAAGCATAATCTAAATCCATAGAACAATGTTTGATCAAGTTATATTCTGAGTGTGTGTTGAGTTAGATGAACTCTGGTGTCTTACTGTACACTAATTGTTCTTTCTGTACCAGCCGGTATCCTCCTCCACAGAAGCAGATATAACTTTGAGGCCGATACCAATTAATGAGCTAGGGGAAGGCTTGGGGAAAAAAGGCGAGTGTGGATCAAGGTCAGGACACAAGCCTGTGTGAAACCTTTTTTTTTTAAAAAGAAGAAACAACCATGACCTCATGAAATCGTAACTGCGCATGCTCCACAAATTTAAGATAACACATAGACATGAATATTTATTTGTGGCAAAGAAGATTGGTCTGTTTTCATGAGGTAAGGCAAAACCCCACCTACAATGACTACACATGGAGGAAGGTATATAAAATGCTGTGTGTGCTTGCATAATTCGGACTTTCTGCAGACTGTCACACTTTATTGTTTCAATAAAGTTTATTTACTTTTTGACATCTACTAAACTTTCTGTCTCTGAAGTTTTTGACTTAGGCTTAAAAGGTTGAATTATCCACGATATGAGCGATGTATATTCACCTATAAAGGCAGTGTATATATTTTAACAAGCACATATGTCTGTATGTTGATTGATCTAAAGCAAATACTTGTAAATACAGTAATATACTCAGGTAAAGGTAAGAAATTGTTTACCGATGCTGAAGCAGCCATTTTGATTTGCCCTTACTTGCTGAACTCGGGGTCGAGGAGACGAGTCGATGAGCAGGAATTCTGAGTCGAGGGAGCGCTTTCGTTCATTTTTTTTCCTAGTCAGAGATCTGAAATGACAAGTTAGGACCTTCAGTCAAACACAGCATTAGATTACAGTGTCACATTTAAACGACTTTGCAATGAAATAAAGTCTTATAAAATATCTTTCTCACCTGCTCTCTTCTCCTTATTGATCACAAACCAAACATCCTTTAAAAATAACACTTTACAAAAATACTCACTGGATTTACTCAATTCCACTTTTACTCCGAGTTCGGATCCAGTACTGATATTCGGTACGTGTATATGAGCGGCCATCTTGGAAGACAACTTGGAAACGTCATTGCCCCCCCCCCAGTTTGGTATCGTTCCACGCAAGAAAAGAGGCGGGGTCAGTTATTAATTGGTTAATTGATTACACAAGTGGCCTTTTTTTTTTTTGTTTTTATGATGTGCTTCCCAAGCCCAGCCTCCCAAAGTTTGGCAGTTCGGATCATTTGTTAGCATTTTAAAAGATTGATTTATTTAGAAGTGAGATTCTAAATTTTAAGTATACTTAAACACCTTAATAAATGGGAAACAATGATTTTTCTCTCGAACTCCAAAAGTCTGTGATACAGGTGTTGTCCCAGCTGCTATGAAAAAAAAAATTGTGGTGCTCGACTTTTAGTCAGACAACTTTTTTTTTCTTCTCTGTGGTTTTGCACCTTTAGCACTGGGTTATATTATGACACGAAGCCACGTTGTCCTTAGAGGAAGTGGCAGGAAGAGCTTTGCTATGTGTGATTTGCGGCTAAAGCGCGAGTCCTTTTTTAATAAAAATCTGAATACAATCTCTACACAGCAAATTGAGCAGAGTTAAATTTTTGGTGTTGATGAACAGAGAGTCAATCTATCTCTACTTGGAGTTGATCCAACTCTGTATGTTGCCTAAACTGTTAGATTTCACACTGTACCATGAAAGAGTTGGTGTCAAACTGGTGTGTTATAACTGTTTTCTGGAAATCAACTCTCATAGTGTCACCGCTATGGTGGAACGCACCATTAGGAGTGACTGGCCTAGATCAGACTGGTTGCTGATTCGTCCGTCTTTCTGGAGGGAGTTAGGTTAACGGACCCCTCCCTTAACTCTAGTGGAATGCACAGCAGGTGGAAGGAAGGATATTATGTGGAAGAAGACTTTTCGCATTGTGTCGGTAAGTAACAGTTTATTAGATCAGCGGTTTTCAAAGTAGGGGCCACCAGGGGGCGCCCGGGGGGCCTCAACAATTTGGTCGGAGCCACCAAGCCCATCCCTCCCACTAGTATGTTTTCTCTTTCTCACTCTCAGACAACCACACACACACACACACACACACACACACACACACACACACACACAATCAATCCCTAATGTTATGTAAAGATGTAGATATAGAGATATATATATATATATATATATATATAAATACATGTACATTTAAATGGATTTTGTTCTGTCTGTGATTTTGTAGATCTGGATGTTCAGCTGGTCTCAGATCAAGCATCCTCCTCTGTACTGACTCCACTATCCCCAGCTTTATCCCATTCATCAGATTCCACAATTGTCCTTGAGTCCACAAGAAAGAGGAGGAACCCAACAGGGTTAATGGACCGGAATGAAGCAAGACAGGTAAGCTTTGAATACTGAACATTTAAAATCCTCAATTACGTAATTGTTTATTATTGATACTTAACTGTAGAAGTGTTTTGTAAGTGTATTCTCGGCATAAAGGAAAGGCATTAAAAATCCTCTTAAATTTCCATGAGCATGTCAAAACAATGTAAGATGTTTCAGCAGAAAGTTGATTGTGTTCTGAGGGCCAATTCAAAGGGTGAGTAAATCTTCATGGAGTATGAAAAGACCAAAACACTAACAGATACCACACGTGAACAGATGGTGAACATCCTGGTTGCAGACATGTTAGAGCTACATGGGTAAGAATTGGAGGTCACTTTCCTCCCTTTGTCATCAGAACAGATTCATATGGCGCAGCTAAAGAATGCTTTTCTGTGTTGGTGGAAAAGGGGCATTTATTCATTAACTTCTTGCAAAACATACACGCTTGCAAAGTAAACTGATTTATTTTGAAAGGATTCCATCATCAAGTGTGACATTGTGGAATTGTGACATTTTTTCCACACAGTGGGAGTCGCATTCCATGGGAACAGTGGAGGTTGGTAACCTAGTACGCACTGGAAAGGAGTGAGATTGGTAGCCGAATGACGTAGTGAATTTTGGGCGTACTCGGCCCATGGCAGAAACTTGCTCCAATCCTCGGGGTTATTGGCACAGAAAGTACGGAGGAATCGCCCTAATTCATGATTGATTCATTCAACTTGTCCGTTGGCTTGTGGGTGATATCCGGAGGTGAGATTCACTGTTACTCCCATCTTAGTCATGAAGCTGCACCACACTATGGAAGTAAACTGCAGGCCCCTGTCACAGATATTCTCCTCCGGAATGCCGAAATATCTAAAAACATGCTGGAATAGAAGTTCGGCTGTCACGAAGGCAGTGGGGAGGGCGGGTAATGGAATAAAACATATGGACTTGGAAAACTGGTCCACTGTGACTAGAACTGTGGTATTTCCTTGGGATCTTGGTAAATCCGTTACGAAGTCAACTGATATGTGTGACCATGGGCATTCGGGTATGGGTCAGGACTTGAGCCTCCCAGCTGAGAGGGTCCGAGGTACCTTATTCTGTGCGCAAGATGAACAGGATGCCACCACCTTGTGTATATCTCCCTCCATATTGGACCACCAGTACTTCTCTTTTAGGAGATGGTGTGTGCGCTGTGCCCCTGGATGCCCTGTACCGAGTACCGTGTACACCCAGATGATGAGTTCTTGACGGTACTATTCGGATACAAAAAGTTTGTTCGGGGGACATTTTACGGGTACTTGCGACTGGGGAATCTCCTCTAGTTCCTTGTCCAGTTCCCACTCTAGCGCATTGATGATACATGAAGGATGGATGATATACTTCTCATGCTCGTTGACACGTTCTATGTGGTCGAGATAAGACAGGGCATCAGCTTTTATGTTCTTGGACCCTGGTCTGTATGATAATGTGAAGTGAAACCTGGTGAAGAACAGGGCCCACCGGGCATGGTGGGGTGTGAGTTTCTTTGCAGTGCGAAGATACTCCAGGTTCTTATGGTCTGTGAAGATGACAAAGGGATGTGTAGCCCCCTCTAACCAGTGTCTCCACTCCTCCAGTGCTAACTTAACTGCCAAGAGTTCACGATTTCCGACATCGTAGTTTCTCTCAGAGAGGGAAAGCTTTCGCGAGAAGAATGCCACTGGATGGAGCTTTGGCCTCTCTCCGAACCGCTGGGATAAAATGGCTCCTACCCCGGTCTCTGACGCGTCCACCTCCACTATAAACAGTGTAGATGTGTCCGGATGTTTGATGATGGGTGCAGTAGTAAAGGCTTTCTTGAGCTTGTCGAAGGCGGTTTTGGGCGGTTGGATTCCATGACAGACGTTTGGGTTTCCCCTTTAGCAGGGACGTTAGGGGGTTGGCGATGGCACTGAAATTCCTAATAAACCTTCTGTAGAAGTTTGCAAACCCCAGAAACCTCTGTAGTTCCTTGATCGTCGTGAGTGTGGGCCAGTTTACTACTGCCTGGACCTTTTTTTTGGTCCATGGAGATCCCTTCGGGGCTGATGATGTATCCCAGAAACGCAATGGTGGTTCTATGAAATTCGCATTTCTCAGCTTTAACATATAACTGATGATGGAGCAGTCGTTGTAGAACTTGGCCGACGTGGTGAACATGTTCCTCCCGGGAGTTAGAATATATTAGAATGTCATCTATGTAGGTGATCACATGGTGTCCCAGCATGTCACGTAACACGTCGTTAATTAGACATTGGAAGACCGAGGGAGTGTTAGAAAGCCTATACGGCATGACCTGATACTCATAGTGACCTGAAGTTGTGCTGAACCCAGTCTTCCATTCATCTCCTTCTCGAATCCGGACCAAGTTCTATGCACTGCGTAAGTCCAGTTTCGTGAATATGGTGGCAGTGCGTAGTTGTTCCAGAGCGGCTGGTACTAGAGGTAGTGGGTAACGGTACTTGACGCAACACCGGTTTAGTCCTCGGTAATCGATGCATGGTCGTAAACCTCCTCCCTTCTTCTCTATGAAGAAAAACCCCGCTGATGCTGGAGAAGTAGATGGTTGTATATAACCTTGGTGCAATGCTTCCTGAATGTACTCCTCCATGGCTTTTTGTTCAGTTACTGTTAACGGATAGACTCTCCCTCGCGGTGGTGTAGTGCCTGGAAGCAAATCGATTGCGCAGTCATAATCTCGATGAGGAGGTAGTCCACTAGCCTTCTTTTTACCGAATACTTCAATGAGGTCGTGGTAAACACTGGGGATCAGAACGTTGTCCGCCTTGTCAGGGCTCTCAACGGATGTGGACGCTAAGGTGATCACAGGGACTTGGAGACAGTGATTGATGCAGTGAGCTGACCAGCGAGTGATCTCCCTTTGATTCCATGAAATTTGTGGGTTGTGATGTTCGAGCCAAGGAAGACCGAGAACCACTGGATGCCGGGCCATCACAATGACATGGAACGTAATTTTTTCCTGATGAAGAGCGCTGGTGCGGAGGTTAATAGGTTCGGTGCTGTGGGTGATTAAACCATCTCCAATGGGTGCTCCATCAATGGCTTGGACACCACGGGGGGTGCTGAGAGGACGAACGGGGATGTTGTATTGGTGTATGGTCTCTTGGTCGATGAAATTCCCCGCCACTCCAGAGTCGATCAGCGCCTCTAAAATACAGGAAACGCCTGAGTATTCTAACATAACTGGTAATACAAATGCAGACTGAACTGAGTACTGGGCAATGGGTTCTAAACTCACCCCTGACTGAGGTTGTTTAGGAGTTTTGGTTTCCCCTCGGGTAGAGCACTGTTTGAGAGGGCATTGTTGCACGAAGTGGCTCTTCTCGCCGCAGTAGAAACAACAATGTTCACGGCGCCGTTGTTCTCTCTACTGCATGCTCACCCGAGTCTGTCCCAGCTGCATGGGTTCTCCAGGGCTCTCAGATGCTGGTACTTCCGCCTCGCTGCATATGGAGCGGCGGCTCCGTAGTAGACGATCCAGCCGTATAGCTAAGTTAATGAGTGAGTCGAGAGTCAGCTGATCATCGCGACACGCCAGCTCCGTTACGATGTCGGCATTTAATCCCCGGCGAAACATAGTCTTTAGAGCGGGTTGATTCCATCCACTCCAAGCGGCCACAGTACGAAATTCAAGAGCGTAATCCGCCACACAACGTGATCCCTGCGTCAAGGATAATAATTCCTCCCCAGTCTCCTGGTTGTCTGGAGAATGATCGAATACAGTGCGGAAACGTGATGTCAGCTGATCGTATGTGCTGATGACGTTCCCTTCCTGTTCCCATTCCGCTGTGGCCCAGAGGAGAGCTCTCTCGGTTAAGAGTTCCATGAAGTGGATTATTTTCCGATTCTCCGTCATGTCTGGGTACGTTGAAAAAAACAGGGAGCACTGGAGTAAAAAACCTTGGCAGTGTGCTGGATCTCCGTCGTACTTCTCCAGCGCTGGAGTGGGAGGTAAGCGTGTGGTCAGAGCCATAGAAAACTGCGCGGTTTGGTTTAGCCGAGCTACCTGCTCAGTCAGGCTTGCGAGACGGTGATCATGGTCACTAATCATCCGGCCATGTCCCTCGATGGCTTGCGGCCAACGGGAATCTCCCGCTGCTTCCATTGGAAGGCGAAGTATTCTGTCACGAACCTCGAATCGGCACGGAAGCAGAAGCGGGCGGCGGGTGTAGAGCGTGGTATCGGGAAGTTCAAAAAACGTAGTCGTAAGACAGGCAATGGTCAAGCGATCGGACTAACAACACAAACGGGGTCAGGCAGAGAGCGTAGTCGAAACCGGAAACAAGGGTCGAGGATAACAAGAAGACTAACTAACTAGATCGGCTTGGTAACGCAGAGAAACGAGTTGACTGAACGTATACTTCGCATTGACTCTAGGTGAATGACATCCCTAAGTACTAGCGGTGAGAGTGTGTGTGTGTGATTGGTGCCAGGTGTGTCTGATCAGAACTCCAGGGATGGTGAGCGCATGCGTGCATGAGAAGTGAGTGTTGCACCTTGGGAATTTGAGTTCTGATCTGACTGAGCTGTGACATTTTTTTATATTTTCTTCCCTTTTATAGTTTTAAAGTTAAAATGATCTTGTTTTAGATGAGTGTTTATAGGTTGCTCAGCTTTGTCTTTTCCAGTTGTTTTTGTAATGTTATATAGTCATTGTGTGAACTTATTACTTTGAGTAATTCATTCTTGAAGCCAAGCAAGAGATGCCTCTGTTTGGGTCTTTTCTTAAACACGAACACTTCTATGATCCTGAGGGTAATACTGGCTTCATTGCATGGAGGATCAAGACAGTTCAACGTAACACCTGTGCTGGCTCCCGGTGTCATTCCAAGACTGTTCTTCAGGATGGTCCAAAAACCAGACGAGAATCTCTGTTAACCTATGTCTCTTTGAACACATTGTCAGATAGGATACAGAGCTTTAATTATGGTTACACAGACTGTAAAAACAAACCAAGTGGGTTAAAAATGGATGATAAGAGCAAACACCTGGGTTTGAATGCCATACAGTCATGGTGTCTTCTGCGCAACACTCCACTGATATTTAGTGATGTCATTGAAAGGAATAACAATCACTGGAACGTTCTCCTGCTTTTGATACAGACTGTCAATATAGTGTTCTCCTACACCATAACTGATGAGATGATATGTTACTTAAAACATCTGATCTGTGATCACCGTACTCTATTCAAAGAATTGTTTCCTGACAAGAGGTTGATTCCCAAGCACCACTTCATGATACACTATCTGAGATGCATAAAAAAACTGTCCCTCTTATCCATATGTGGTGCATGCGATTTGAAGCTAAGCACCATAGTTTCAAAAGATGTGGCAAACATTTCAAGAATCTCATTAAATCATTAGTAAAGCAACATCAACATCAATTGGCATTTAACTATGAAAATGACTGTTTTAGAAGGTTTGAATTTGGTCCTACAACATCAAAAACCATCTGTAACTTGCAAGGTGGGGAAGAACTCAGTCAGACATTATATTCAGAAGCCTGTTTGAGTGTTACAAGTACAAAGTGGGTCAGACATTATGGTACTGAGTATCAGGTTGGTTTGTTCATATGCACTGGATGTACCTATGATGTCCCTGTGTTCAAAAAGATCTGTGAGATAATAATATATGAAGAGAGTGCTTTCATTATTTCCTGTAATGTAAAAACGATGTACTATGATGACCACTTCAATGCATACTGTATAGAAGATGACCAAATGGATGAGTTTTCTGTCATCTCTGTGAATGAACTGACACACTTTAGGCCATTTGACAAGCAGTGCTCTAACGAGAATGATCAAAGAGAGGACATAGTGCCCAATTGTTATATTTAGAAAGACTGGACTTGAGGGGTCAGTAATGTTAATGCCCTTAAAAAAAAAAAAAAAACTATTATAAAGCAATCAACTTGTTTTTTTTTTTTTCCTTTATTTGCATTTTAGATTTGTAATCATTTAAATGTAATTTTAATTGGGAACACTTTATAGTGTTAATATGTTACATATGCTTCATAGTATGCAATTAACACAGAGTTAATGAATTACTACTATCAGAATTAATTTCTAACACTACACACTGGTGTTGAGAAACTAACACTTGAGTAGTGTTAAATTTCAACTATGCAAAGAGTGAACTCTATTAAAGTGTTAAAATGACACTGGAGTGAGGACCCCTCCGGATACTTTAAAAGTGTTGAAATTAACTCCAATAGAGTGGATTTTACTGTGTACATTACTTCATAATCATTTACTGAACCTGTTGGGTTTTTGTGTTTTTTGATTCAGTTATTATTTGAATCAGATTCATGGTGAACTAGGCCTCATGCCCATGAGGAACAGTCATGTGATTCAACCACAGTGTGTGTGTCAGCTGTGACACTACTGTAGTTTGGTCCAGATTTGAGTCTGTAAGAACACACTGTTCTGGACTCATATTAGTGAAGCAGTTTCTGAAAATTCTCGTGTTTTGCTAACAGACAAAGGGCAAATTGTTAGTTCTGTCGTCTGTGCAGCAGCAGACGTGTATAAAACAGTGATGGGGGTTTTTACGCTACTGGAAAACTGTCCAAGTTCCCGTTTCACAATAAATAGCACATGTGACCGTATCAGAAGACTTTATTTGGTAACAAATGAACTCTGCACCTCTACACTTGTCGGTAAAACAATTCGGCTAAAGTTCACGTTATGGTCAGAGGACATAACATGGTCAGCTGAACGTACCGGGTGATGGAGAGTTGAGGTTAAGCCAAGTTAAAAATATCACATCTACCATTTTGTCCTTCAATGGCTGCATGTCAGATCAAACAATTATATTTCTAACATTTTTTTAACCAACTGTCTTCGACTTTTCCAAATAAAACCACGCCAACGATCTCCTAGTTTTAACATCACACCTAGGTGAAGTTTTACTGCATGCAATTTTTGTGCATCACCCCACCCCCATCACATCAGTATCAGACATTATGGTCCAGTGTATCAGGAATAAAAAAACAAAACAATAATAAATACGGCTGATTCAACATGTAGCTAGATCAGGAACACAACACCACACAACACAATACCACACGTGAGCGCGATTTCGTTCGAATTCATTCATCCGCTGCGTGTATAGTATATATGTATTCATTTAGATTTTCAACAAAATAGCAGGCATCAATAAATATTCACAAACTGACGTTTTAGAGCTATATATACACAAACACTTGACGTATGGGATGAATGGAAGTGAGAAACCTGTGCACACACACACACACACACACACACACACACACAAGCACAATACACAAGAACACTGTGATGGAATGCACGGTTAGTCCATGCGGATCTTCTGATTGGTCATCCTGTAGATGATGCTGTCGTAGCCCGGGTCCATGTTCCACAGGTTGTACGAGATGACGATGACGGCGAGAGCCAACACGATCATGAGCCACAGCACGATGTTGAACACGACGGCGTATTCAAAGTTGTACTTGTAGGCCAGGTTGTAGGGGCTTCCCGGGTTACTCTGGAAACAAAAATAGATCAAAAACCGTTTGGGGTGAGGTTACACACGTAGAACACTTTTATTGCCAATCAAAAGGGCGCATTTATTTACAAGCAGTCATCTTAACACTCTAAATGTTGGGTGGAGCTTATTAAAATAACAAAATTGGCGTTAGATCTCTACCTCGGACTGGACGCCCAGAAGCAAGCGCGTGTTTCGAAACAGAAGTGAAGACGCGAAGCAGAGTCTCCTGCTACTGCACTGACCACGTGTTAGAAAAACGTGTGCATGCATCGACATGGTCTCGACCGTAAATCTACAAACCCTGCAGCGAACAGGTCTCCGAGTGCACGCGAGCTTTTGTGTCTTACTATAAACACAGAACTGAGACCAGCTTTGGTATGGGTTTTACACGTTAACGTTTAAAGAAAAACACAAGTGCGCTTGTTTGTTTGTTTGTGTGTGTGTGTGTGTGTGTGTGTGTGTGTGTGTGTGTTTGTGTGTGTGTGAGAACTGCTCACTGTGGGTTTGTGTGCTCTGACCCATACGGTTCTTATTTACAGCAAACTAGCCACTTCCTATTTGTGGGCATGCTTAAAAGTTTCCGCGCTCTGTGAAGCTTGCCTGAACCTTTGTCCGCTCAGCTCTGCAATGCGATGTGACTTCTTGTCGAAGTACGGTGCAAGCAGAGTGGGGACGTGTGGGCGGAGCTACAAAACAGCACGAACCATCGATTGGTCGAATAGAACAGTCACAGATGTCTTGATTAACGGTCGGAGGAACTTTTTAACGTTTATACGTTTTTGTGTCTGATAATCATTTAAAATGCCATTATTAAAAGAATTCATTAAATGCACGAAACTCATCAAATAATTAAGTTTAGCTGTAGATCGTACAGTCATGTAAAAAAAAAAAAATAAGTACACCCCATGGAAATTGTTGTTTTTGACATATTTGGACATGCAAACGTTTGATCCGGGTTTGTTTGAAACGGGCAGAACATGCAAGAAAACCCTCAAACATCTTGCAACTGAAAGAATATTGCATGAAAGAGTGGTCAGAAATTCCATCAAGCCTTCAGTTCGATGTTTTCGTATCTGGGGCATTAAACCACAAGCTCCCGGTTCATACAAATACACACTTCGCATTAGAGATTAAAAGACTAAGAAGCAAAGATTTATGTATACTTATACATGTAGACTAATACAGCTCATAAAATGACACTTTTTTCTTAGAACGTGCAAATCATTGTAGTAATCGTAGTTTCGACATTACACAAAATAACTGTACGTTTATGCAACTATTTCAGTGTTTAAATCTCATTCGGTGTGTTATTAAATCGGAACAAGATGTGTGTGTGCATCGAGGAAGAGCATTTTAAATGTGCACGTGTCTCTTGGGCTGGTCCTCGGAGAAACTTAGAAACCCCACCTTCTGTGGACCATGCATCAAAAAAACAAACACCAAAAAAAAAAAACCCACACAACAACTTGCATGCATCCGGAATCTTAGCAAAATGTAAATGGGTCATAGTGGTTGACTGAGGGACGTCCTGTGGTTTTGATGCACAGAGCAAGAGGCAAAATAAAAAAAACTCACAATCTGCTTAGCCTCCAGGATGGAGCGCGACTTCCTGGTCAGCGGCATCTCGAACGTCTTCACCGTCACCACTTCCACCACCGCGTTGCTGGCGTAAACGCCGAAGACGTCATCGGCGAACTGGAAGACACGACGGAGATGAAGGAATGGTTTAATGAAGTATAACGAGATGACCCGTCTCTACTAGTATTAAATATCTCCTAGTCGTAATTATTATTAAATTCCACAATCATACATCCGTTACGTACAAATCTCTACGAGTGTCCTGATTTAATCCGATGCTTGTATTTACGACTCTCATTTAAAATGTGTTCACTACAGCTGTGTACAAATGTACAATTATTAATATATTTATATACACATGTGATTTGTGCGATGGTAAACTTCAGAGCCTCTATGTAAGTGAAAGTCAGTTTGGGACCCTATATATATATATTATATATATATATATATATATTTTCTTCCCTTTTTGACACTTTCTAAAAGGTGTTTGTGGCAAACATGTCAGCGTACACGTGCAGTTTTAGGAAGAGCTGCCCCCGTTTAACCACATGCAGCAGGATCTGAAAGCTGAAAACGTGCGGTGTGGTTTTTCACCTTCTGCAGCGCTGCTACCAGAATCTCTCGGGCGTCCTGGAACTGGGGGGAGTCCGTGCCGTAGCGCCGGGCGAGCTCCTCCATACCAGCCAGCTCCAGAGAGAACAGGTCAGGAGCCTGGTCCTTAGCCAAGTGCTTGTGTCTCATCAGCTAGACAGAGAGAGGGGGGGAGAGAGAGAGAGAGAGAGTGAGAGTGAGTGTAAGAGTTTCAGTTCCTTCATTTCTTTCATTAGCATCCCTATTTTTCTTTCCTGTAATCCTCTTCCATCCTGGTTTGATCAGTCTGCTGTGCTACCCCACCATGCACCGCCTCTATCAGCTGCACCAGTTCCATCTTCGTGAACTCCTCCTTCACGTTGGCGAAGGCGCCGTGTTGAATGGAGATCTCTCCACTGCCGTCTCTGCTGGGTGTCTTAAGGCTTTTGTTTCGCTTAGCTTCCTCTTTAACTAGCAGAAAGTTATGTTCAAACGGTTTTAGATTTCCCTGTATAAAAAAAAGAAACCTGTTCTGTTTTTATATAGGTCGATTGTTATCATGACTTCTGAATCTTCCTCTTCTTAGACCTGCAGTTTCCATCCATTACTGATGCCCTTTCTGATTACTGCTGGGTAATGGGTCCGGGTCTTCTGTAGAAAATAAGATGCCACTGACCTTTTTTTTGTATATGTCTGAGTATAGGGTCATGGTCTTTCCTTGAGGAGCTTTTTCCATTGGTGGCTTGAGACGGGTAAAGAATGGGAATTGATTCTGCCATTGTTCACATGGGCTCCAAGTCAGCGGCTCCTTAGAACTCGATGATGATAACTGGCTGCTACTTCATGAATACACAAATATCCACTGGCGTCTGCCCTTATACTTTAGCCAAGATAACTTTTCTGGATTTTTTTTAACCAAATAAAAAGGTCATTGTTTGTAGGATATACGACCCTTGGGCCTTTCTCACCTAGTCTTTTTAATCATTATTATTCATTTAAACTCTTCTTACAGGTGATATAGGTGGTCCTAGAATCCATCAAAACGGAAGATCTATCCTACTTCAAAACAACATTAAAAGCAAAATATTCACAAGCCCATGTTCTTGCTGCTGCACTCCAGAACTCTCCAAGTGTTTGAGCGGGTTTACAAACTTTCAGCATTTGATCCTCTTTGAAACAGTGCCGATTATTAAAGGTGATGCACTATCAAATGACAAATAACATCGACATGTTGTAGTAATTTTCACAATTTAAATTAACAAAAAAAACAAACAAACAGATCAGTCACATGGAAAAATTAAGTACACCCCTACATTTCATCACAACTTCAAATCCATAAAATTAGACTCGGGTGCCAGTGATTAGAACCTGCTGAGGGAGTGAGGGATAATAATTCATCATTATCAATCCTAATTATGTTAGAGTTGTATAGCAAAGATAATGTTACATACATTTTGCACGTATGCTCTGTACTTAGATCAAGTAATCATATTATGTTGAGACATGTAAACATATGGACTACACTTGCATCAAAAAATCATATGTTGACAGAATCACGCCAAAGATAATATTAAATATGGTCTATACATATGTCGTTAGCAACCGTCATTATCTTAACAGATGTAGGTCATCACCAACCGTCATTTTCTTAACAGTTGTTGTTTAAAATGGATAATGGTTTATATAATAAAGGTTTGTTGTAATTTGTTGCGTTCCCACACATACATACACACACACAGACACAAACACACACGTTCTTACTCTACACGTACATACATGCACACTCTAAAAACAAATGTTTAATAATAAATAAATAAATAAATAAATAAATAAATAAATGTAAATGTGTTACAACATAAGTTGTTTTAAATCAATTAATGCAGAAATTACACACAATATTAAGTTGATGTAATTATCAACATTATTATGTCAACACAACTCATCAAAATAATGTTCACAACTTTAAATATTTAATTAAATCAATAAGTTAGAATTGTTATCTTGCAACCACACATTAAATTTAGATTGTGGGGGTTTGTTTTGTGTAACTCTGCTGTTAGAAAATACATGATAGTTGAATGTGAACAGAAATGAGCAGAATGTAAATTTGTGAAATAAATGAAACTTTATTGATTACATTTTTGAGAAAATGGCATGACTTTGAATAACAATTTACTGAAATAAATACCTTAAAAACATTGATATGCCTGAAGAAATGTAAAAAAAAAAAAAAAAAAAAAAAAAAGTTTTTACATACCTTCTAAATAGGTCCCTTTAGGAGGTAAACGTTTTAAAGACGGTGTTTTATAAGAATTGCGCGTATTACATGCTTTCTAAACATAACCCTTTAGGATGTAAAATGTTTAAAGTGTTGCTTAAAAGAATCGAGTGTTTTGTTTAAACTAGAAGACAAGTTTTTCGGGCGATGTCTTGTAAGAAAATGAAAAATATGTATTACATAGCCTACCTTCTAAACAGGGTACTTTAAGGGTGAAAAAACCTTTTTAAAAGAATCATGCATTTTGTTTAAACTATAAATAAGATTTCGGATAATGTTTCGCCAACGAGGATACTTACACAGAACTGTCGCTAAATACATAAGCTTTTGTCTATGCTTTGACATCCCATGTCCCCACTGGCTGACAGTTGAGTCGTGTACATTTATGACCTCTGGTGACCGTGTGTGGGGGTGTGTGTGGGTGTGTGTGTGTGTGTGTGTGTGAGTGAGAGAGAGAGAGAGGTGTTCTTTTGTAGGTTTTGCTGAACAGAATGCTTACAAATGTGTTTATGTTAACAAATTCAGGGAAGAGTCGTACGTCTCAGTGTTTAAATAATGGTTAAGACGTTGTAGTTAAAACACAGAAGAAACTCTGCAACTACCTGTTACAATGTCTGCTCCGAGAAATCCTAATACCCTTAGAAGAACACTGTGTATTCACCAACAAGAGGACCTGATGAAATGAGAGAGGACATGACCTCTGCTCCAAGAAAAAAAAAACCCAAGATGTTAGTTTGACAATTTATTCATGAAGATATTGTAAAGACGTTGTTGTTGTTTAACCCCAAGCAGGGCTTCAACAACTCAGAGGATCGTCTCTTAAGTCCGAGGGTTCTTTAGGAGGTAGACAAACATTTAAAGATGATGTTTTAAAAGAAACGAGTGTTTCATCCATAACGGTAAAAAAATAAGGGTTGTACTCCAATGTGAAATAAATCGGTGGAGACACACTGAGTACATTTCTGTTCCACAGTTTATAAGGATCCCCACCCTTCATGTAGTGTGTAAAATATATACACCCTCCATGACTACGTTACTTAAGGTTTAAACATTTTTATTTTGTGGTGGCAGCAGGACAAAACGGTTGTGCATTTGGTATCTGGTGATTTTAGAATGAGGCCTCAACTGTCAAATATGTTTTGTGAATGTCTTTTTCAGGCAAAGATCATGATGACATGGTAAGTGTATACAGGAGTAATTGGGGTGATCTAATGCTTAGGAGTTCTACAGTACTTCAACTCAGGAACGTCCCACCATGGCATTCAGAGAGGCATTATCTAAGCTACGTATATATAATATAGATCAGATCACCAGTCTGTCTTTACCCACTCCTGATCTGGAGTCAAAATTATTACCGTTTATTTCCTTCTATGGGTTTATGACAGTGAGCAGTCATATACACTATAAGCCAAAGTTATAGAAGCAGTCGAGTTATTTTTAAAGGTTCCAAAATATTTGAACTGTTAAGGCATATTTCCAACAGAACAGAATATTAGACATTTAGTGTAAACTAGTGTCAAAAAAAATTTCTGAAATATTTTGGTGAAAATATTTGTCCATATTTAATGCATTATATTAGAAATGATAGTACAGTCTTTGTTGATCAGTTACCAACTCATACTTTATAACAATCTGTTTAGGAGCATCTGAATCTGGCAAATAACTTTTATTGCATTTAGGCATACAATAAAAGTTAATAAACAAATTAGGAAGTAATGCACTACTTTATAGTGATATAAAGAGAGAGAGATACCCATTAACTAATTCATAGACCCACTTTCTACCTTTTCAAGCTCGTTATACATGTTTCTTTTCAAGCATTGTGTTCAGAAATTGCAAATCATTAGTCTGAAGGTTAAGCGTTCCTTAGATTTTTGCTTCTTCAGCATAAAAAAAGTCTAAACAAAGACTAAACTCAGAAACAATATAACTGTCTGGTTGTGATCAGAATAAAAGGTGACTTAATTCCCAATGAGATTTCTCTATGTTCTATATGACCTTTCTACAGAATATGCCATTAATTCCTAGTTTCCGGCCATAATTACAGCACGGGAGAGGAAATCTTGTTCATCAGATGTCTAATATACATCTAGACAATCTGATAAACTATACACAACATTTATGTTGAAAAATTCAGCTTGCTCTTTGTTCCCAAATAACATTGGACCAGATGCATAGTTTACATCATCTGCCCACACGTCTTTAATCTGTATTACAAGTACTGAACAAGTTAGAGGAAGAGAACGTGTAGCCTTACTGTTCATTGTAACTTTGTTTATTTGCATCTGTCTTGATGCATTTTCATTACCACAGAAAATGACCACAGAAGTAATTTCAGAAACAAAGATTCACTTAGACCACAAATGTACACATTGGTAGAGGTCATAAAACACTGAAACGCACGACTCGTCCCTTAATTCACTAACATAAACACACAGTAAGCATTCTGGTCAGCAAACCCCCAGGAAACACATGACTCTCTCTCTCTAACACACCCACACACACACACACACACACTTCAGACACTGTCACCAGAGCTCATGAATTTAAATTTTACACTATCTACAGAACTGTCAGCCGGGGAAACACGTGTGTAGGGCGGTGTGTATAGGCCTACAAGACATCGCCCGAAAAACTTGTCTTCTAGTTTAAACAAAACACTCGATTCTTTTAAGCAACACTTTAAACATTTTACATCCTAAAGGGTTATGTTTAGAAAGCATGTAATACGCACAATTCTTATAAAACACCGTCTTTAAAACGTTTACCTCCTAAAGGGACCTATTTAGAAGGTATGTAAAAACTTTTTTCTTTTTTTTTTTTTTTACATTTCTTCAGGCATATCAATGTTTTTAAGGTATTTATTTCAGTAAATTGTTATTCAAAGTCATGCCATTTTCTCAAAAATGTAATCAATAAAGTTTCATTTATTTCACAAATTTACATTCTGCTCATTTCTGTTCACATTCAACTATCATGTATTTTCTAACAGCAGAGTTACACAAAACAAACCCCCACAATCTAAATTTAATGTGTGGTTGCAAAATAACAATTCTAATTTATTGATTTAATTAAATATTTAAAGTTGTGAACATTATTTTGATGAGTTGTGTTGACATAATAATGTTGATGATTACATCAACTTAATATTGTGTGTAATTTCTGCATTAATTGATTTAAAACAACTTATGTTGTAACACATTTACATTTATTTATTTAACAGACGCTTTTATCCAAAGTGACTTACAATGAAAGAACACGAGCAAAGAGATCCATCAAGCAAAGAACAATACAAGTAGTGCTACCATACAAGATCTATTAATTGAGTTCTAGAAGAAAGCAGTAACTTAACGAAATTGGCGTGATAACTTCAAGTCACTAATGTCAAGTCCGTATCCATTTAACATGTCTGGACAAATTCAGACAGTTAAGACTGTGTTAGAGGACCTGTAGACTGAACAGACTGACCTATAGACTGAACTATACTATACAAAGGACATTACAAGGTGAGTATCATTTCACTTACAATTAAATTCTACTAAAGCAATGAATTTGGACATATTCTCAATTGTGATATGACCAATAGGGGACTCGTGTATAGGCTACACCTGCTAATACAGTTGATGGACTATTTTGCACTACTACACGTAGCTAATGCTAGTCATATTTAGCAGTGTAATTTGAATATCTGCTCTTTAGTTTACCGTAGCAGTGGATAAGAACGAAAAAGTTTCATTTGACAAATCTGCTCATCTAGAGAGGGCTTTTCATTTGTGCTATAGGAAAGAAAAGCATCATTACATTTCTGCTTATTCGTGTAAAAGTCAACTACATTGTGTAATCTAATTTCATGTATTGACACACTTAAAGAAACAAGAAAATCTTTTGTCATTCACACACATATCGCCTTCTAGCTCTATTGTAGTCAGTTTGCTCTTTGAGCAGAATTAGCAGCCTTTGGATTGTGGATAGTTCTATGAGTGATAAAAGTAGTAGACGCAGAGTGTTTCTTTTTTGTCTACATTGCTCATTTCATTCAGTGCTTTTATGTCTGTAAATCCTGCAAAGATGTTAGATATTGTAAATTACACCGGATTTTAATACTATTGTTACACAACTTGAAGTTAGCCATTTCTCCTGGTTTAAAAGGCTGCATTCTACTGGAGAATTATGAACAACTTGTGTTCATAATTATGGTAATTAAGGACATGACACTAAAATTCCTTTTAAATAATGTGACAAAAACTATTTGGAACAACTTAATTTTTATGAGTAATCAACTTAAAAACTTGTGTTTATTATACAAATTATTAAGTGTTATTTGAAAATACATTTGATTGTAGAGGAAAAGGTCATTTCTCTAACTCAGTGTAGTTTGTTGGTTGAAATTAATTTCAGTAAAAGTTGTCATGTTTTTTTTGTTGTTGTTGAGCCTAAACATTTGTTTTTAGAGTGTGCATGTACGTACGTGTAGAATGCACTTGAATGTATAGATCTATGTGAAAGAACGTGTGTGTTTGTGTCTGTGTGTATGTATGTATGTATGTGTGTGTGTGTGTGTGTGTGTGTGGGAAAGCAACAAATTACAACAATAATTTATTATATAAACCATTATCCATTTTAAACAACAACTGTTAAGAAAATGACGGTTGGTGATGACCTACATCTGTTAAGATAATGACGGTTGCTGGTACATGGTACATGTGTAGACCATATTTAATATTATCTTTGGCATGATTCTGTCTACATATGATTTTTTATCTAAGTGTAGCCCATATGTTTACATGTCTCAACATAATATGATTACTTGATATAAGTACAGAGCATACGTGCAAAATGTATGTAACATTATCTTTGCTATACAACTCTAACATAATTAGGATTGATAATGATGACCATTAACGACATTTGTTAAGAACATGAGAGTTGGTAATGACCATTAACAACAGCTAATTCGAAAATGACGGTTGGTGATGGCCATTAACTACAGCTAATTAGATAATGATGGCTGCTATTGACATTTGACTTGTACATGGAGAGTAATAATATGTCTCTTTTTGACCTTTGACCTAGACCTGTCAAAAATGAAGTTACATAATACACAAACCAATTCTCTCTCTGGTACTATATCAAAGAGGATCAAATGTTTGCTCATTCAAATATGTCACACACGGCAACCATTTCCATGGGGTATATTTATTTTTTCACATGACATACACACACACACACACTAATATATATATATATTTATGTTTGTAAGACTTTATTGTTGATTTATCTGTTCATTTATTGACACGTGTTTATTGTTTATTTCGGGGAGAGAGCGCGCACGCGAGAGAGAGAGAGAGAGAGAGAGAGAGAGGTGTAAATGTTTGATTTAATGGCTGTAGTAGTTATTCGAGTCTCTGATGTGAACTTACCAGAGCAGAAATATCATGCAACACTTGAATCTCAGACAGGAAGAGCAGATCAGCCTGAACAAGACGAAGAAAGGTGTCGTCAAATAAACTAGAAATTTTGTACACACGATTATATATTTTATATATATACACACATACACACACACACACACAGTATCTCACAAAAGTGAGTACACCCCTCACATATTTGTAAATATTTGATTATATCTTTTCATGTGACAACACTGAAGAAATGACACTTTGCTACAATGTAAAGTAGTGAGTGTACAGCTTGTGTAACAGTGTAAATTTGCTGTCCCCTCAAAATAACTCACACAGCCATTAATGTCTAAACCGCTGGCAACAAAAGTGAGTACACCCCTAAGTGAAAATGTCCAAATTGGACCCAAAGTGTCAATATTTTGTGTGGCCACCATTATTTTCCAGCACTGCCTTAACCCTCTTGGGCATGGAGTTCACCAGAGGTTCACAGGTTGCCACTGGAGTCCTCTTCCACTCCTCCATGACGACTTCACGGAGCTGGTGGATGTTACAGACCTTGTGCTCCTCCACCTTCCGTTTGAGGATGCCCCACAGATGCCCAATAGGGTTTCGTCCATCACCTTCACCCTCAGCTTCTTTAGCAAGGCAGTGGTCGTCTTGGAGGTGTGTTTGGGGTCACTATCATGCTGGAATACTGCCCTGCGGCCCAGTCTCCGAAAGTAGGGGATCATGCTCTGCTTCAGTATGTCACAGTACATGTTGGCATTCATGGTTCCCTCAATGAACTGTAGCTCCCCAGTGCCGGCAGCACTCATGCAGCCCCAGACCATGACACTCCCACCACCATGCTTGACTGTAGGCAAGACACACTTGTCTTTGTACTCCTCACCTGGTTGCCGCCACACACGCTTGACACCATCTGAACCAAATAAGTTAATCTTGGTCTCATCAGACCACAGGACATGGTTCCAGTAATCCATGTCCTTAGTCTGCTTGTCTTCAGACAACTGTTTGTGGGCTTTCTTGTGCATCATCTTTAGAAGAGGCTTCCTTCTGGGACGACAGCCATGCAGACCAATTTGATGCAGTGTGCAGCGTATGGTCTGAGCACTGACAGGCTGACCCCCCACCCCTTCAACCTCTGCAGCAATGCTGGCAGCACTCATACGTCTATTTCCCAAACACAACCTCTGGATATGACGCTGAGCACGTGCACTCAACTACTTTGGTCGACCATGGCGAGGCCTGTTCTGAGTGGAACCTGTCCTGTTAAACCTCTGTATGGTCTTGGCCACCGTGCTGCAGCTCAGTGTCAGGGTCTTGGCAACCTTCTTATAGCCTAGGCCATCTTAATGTAGAGCAACAATTCTTTTTTTCAGATCCTCAGAGAGTTCTTTGCCATGACATGCCATGTTGAACTTCCAGTGACCAGTATGAGGGAGTGTGAGAGCGATGACACCAAATTTAACACACCTGCTCCCCATTCACACCTGAGACCTTGCAACACTAACAAGTCGCATGACACCAGGGAGGGAAAATGGCTAATTGGGCCCAATTTGGACATTTTCACTTAGGGGTGTACTCACTTTTGTTGTCAGCAGTTTAGACATTAATGGCTGTGTGTTGAGTTATTTTGAGGGAACAGCAAATTTACACTGTTACACAAGCTGTACACTCACTACTTTACATTGTAGCAAAGTGTCATTTCTTTAGTGTTGTCACATGAAAAAAGATAGTCATATTTACAAAAATGTGAGGGGTGTACTCACTTTTGTGAGATACTGCATATATTAATTAATCAGGATGCAGTCAGATGTTTAAACACGACAAAGTTCCTCTTAAAGTCCATGACATGTGTGAGATTTACCTTTTTACTACTGCAGCTGTTTAAAAAAAAATATAAAACTCTAATATCACAATTTTATTCGATATGAAAGTTAAATACATCAGTGAGGTGTGTGTGTTGTACCTCATTGTTACGGCTCAGGGAGTTGAGTGGGAGTGAAGGCAGGACTGATCCCTCCTGAGAGAGACGAGCGCGGATCTGCTGCAGCGTTACGGGCAAATCCTCGAATACCGTGTTGGCCATGCCCATCATGTACAGCCTCTATACACACACACACACACACACACACACACACACACAGAGAATGAGCATTGGCAAAATGTTCCTAATAAAAAGTAATAAAAGCTTTCACATAAACAAGTCTGTAATAAACATTAGTTTCCATTTTTTTGTCAAATCAATGTGTTCTGTATTTATACGTATTCCGTTAAATCGCTTGACCTCAATGCGAGTGCGCAGGTTCGAACCGAGAGTTCAAAAGGACACCAAAATTTAAGATGCACCAACTGCGTATGAGCTAAATTCTTCACATCAGACAAAAATTATTTCCTTCCTCATCTTCTTTTTATAGTTCTGTTCCATGGAAAATCAGCACCAGGTGAGAAGTCAAACTGAAGTTGAAACAGGAGGCTGTGTGTGTGTGTGTGAGAGAGATCTGCACACAGTTCTACAGGAGTGTTTACCTCCTCGCTGGGGGCGAGCTGCAGGACCACAGGAGTGCTCTCGGCGAACAGGGTGTGGATGGAGTTTGCAACGCTGTCCAGGGTGAACGGCACCGTCTGAGACAGAGCAGAGGGGAAGGAAAGAAGAAAAAAAAAAAAAACCATACTGAGAGAAAAAAAATTGTCTCATGACAATAAAATAAAGGAAGTTCAATTCCACTACTGTGCAATATTGAAATAACTGCAGGGGGAAGTCGTGCAGACGAACCTTCACATGATGCAGAACACATTTATAATATTTTTAAAAAAAAGTGCTCACATTTTCCAGTGGATAAGAGGAGACATTAGAGGGAAGATCTAAGCTGTCGATGCCACGGACGGCGATCAGGGCGTTGGCACGAGGACGCTGGAACAGGGAACCTGCCGCTAAGCCTGGCCATTCAAGATCCTGCACACAGACAGACAGATATAGAGAGAAAGAAAAATCACACGAGCACACACCCAGATGTCTAGATGAAACACAGCAGACAAACTTATACATAAATAAACGTTGGCTCGCTTCAAACGGGTTTGGATCCGGCGTACCTCGCGGACCGAGAAGCCCATGGTGAGAGCCACCAGGTCCGGGATCTTCTCTCCAGCCAGCGGCCATTTTCCCGACCTGAAGTTCACATACTGGGGGCTCCGCAGCACCGTCAGCTGGTCTCCAAAAACACCTGCAAAACATTTTAAACACGTTACATTTTTACATAAAAGGCTCAACGCGGTATTTCCAGGTGTGATTTGTGCTCTTTAGAACAAAAACCTTCTGGTTAAATTTTTTTTTTTTTTTTTTTTTTTAAACAGGCAAACATACCAATGGATAAACTGATTTTTTAAATAAGTTCTGTATAAGTTCTCTATTCTCTAGGTGCATTTCTAGGGTTAATACCACATCAAGGCGGTCAATAGGTGCTAATTAATCATCTAAACACGTCTATAAACAGCAGAACGGGCTCATGAGCAGGCCTGACTGAAGGCACCTCACGTGACCACAGCCATCATGTGACCCTGTATCCGTGTCATTTCCTCCGAACGCGATTCAAATTCAACTCTAACATGTAAAAAATTGTACTCGTTTTTTTTATTGTTTATGCTTTTAAGTTGTCAGAATTTAAATAATTTGTGGTGAGTAAAAATACGAGCAACGAATATTTAATGTACGCCTGTCGAACTGAGAGAAGACATGGCTCAATACCAACATTTCTACTTACTTATTTTTTCTTTTTAAAAACTATTCTTATTTACTATATAGTGCACTGTACATGTAGTGACCTGCGTTCTCGAATATAAAATATAGTGCACTTACACAGGGAACATGAAGCTATTTGGGATTTAACCCTTCAGCCGGTTGTACGGTATTAGCATCCTATGCTAGCCCAAAGAGTTCCTCTCATTTACAGCCTCTGGCACTTTTATACAACGATATTTATATACATTTTTCAACATGAACCAATTCCAAACCGTCGAATAAATAAGATAAATAAAGCGTTTACCTGCTAAAACCAACAACGTAACGAAAACCGACGCGCCGTTCATCGTCCGTCAAATTTAGAGAAGCAATAACACTTCTTCCTCGCGCACCGACCGAGAATCAGCTGACCGGCTGTGCGTGATGACGTTGACGAGTACGCGGTACGTACGTGGCGACGTGCAGACGTAAAAGTTTGGGACTGTCGCCACCTAGCGGATGCAGCTGGGTAGTGCCTGAAAGTTGTGACGTTATAATGGCGAGTTCAGGGACGGAATCTACAGGAGACTAAATTTCAGTATGTATGTTTGTTTGTTTGTTTGTTTGTTTGTTTGTTTTGGTGTTTAAAATTTATTTTAAACAGTTTAACAGCTAGAAATCTTCAGCAGCAAGGTCAGTTTTAATTCACACACTTTGGCAAAGTGCTGGGTAATTCTCTACATATGATAGAAATTCCAACTACTATTATAAAAGGGGAAAAAATATAAAAATCTTTACTATCTCAGGGTTTTTTTTGTGTGTGTTTTTATTTGTTTGTTTTGTTTGTTCTTTGTGTACTTCTAACCCTGGTTAAACCAATTAGGAGCTTGATAATTAGCCCAGCTGGGGGTTTAATTAACTCTGGAAAATCACTTAATTCCTTACTTGAAAGCATTAAAACGTTTTTGGCAAATATTTATAGCACCACTTCATTCTCAGAAAGAAATGAATACTAAACAGAACCTTTCCCTGTCACTGGGGTCTTTTGTATCTTTTACCTACAAATGCGCATAGAGTTTACCCAAAATGTTCCAGAGTGGTTCTTAAGGACCAAATATACCTTTTAAAAGGTACACTATATTCCCATTACCATATTAAAGATAAACAATGCCACAGGCGCCATGAAGTCATTTTAATGATTCGGTTGGCTTGCATTACCACGTTTGACCACATGGAGGAGCTCTTGCTACATTGCAATGTTTTTGGTAGCCCGACGATTCAACTCAACACGGACTCCTTGTATTTTTTTGTACTTTCCTTCAGAATTTCTTTGGTAGAAATTCATTTAATTG
The DNA here is from genome assembly GCF_023375685.1 of Ictalurus furcatus. Classification (NCBI taxonomy): domain Eukaryota; kingdom Metazoa; phylum Chordata; class Actinopteri; order Siluriformes; family Ictaluridae; genus Ictalurus; species Ictalurus furcatus. Next base: position 3,739,788 of record NC_071281.1, read on the forward strand.
AACTAAAAAATGTAATTAATTGTTTTCGATTATATTCATCTAGCCAAATGTGTTGTTTTTTGCTAAATAATCTCTGAAGCTACCAAGCATAATGCTCAGGCCACGTGTTTGTTTGATTGATTGATTGATTGATTGATTGAGTTTGCACAGTTCTGGGATTTTCGCGTTCACACATGATGACAAGCTTTAGCAGTGCTGACCCAGGAATTTACCTAAAGGGTGCGAGTTCGAATCCCAGGGCTCACACCATGGTTAAATTGGGTTCTGTCAATAACATCGTACGCTCCTGTATTTGGACTCGTAGGAAGAAGTAATCCGCCCTACGCTCATAAATCTGTCAAACTGGATTCTGTCTGGTCCGAAGGTTTCAGTTAATTTTCTATAACAGCAGAACAGACAGTAACGTATAGCGCTCGTATTAATTCGCTCGTTCTACAGTAATACGTTATTGTTTCTATAGTAACAGCTTGTTCACAGAAGACGACTGTTTTTGAGTTTACGGAAGGAGTCTCCAATGTCGGAGGTAACGATGGAACTTTTTCTGACATCTTCAGAACTGCGGAGCTTACGCTTCTTTGTAGTAACATGAAAAGCTGGTTGGTGAGAGAACGACTGTTTATAGCTGCTGTAACGTAAGCGAGAACTTGGTTTTCGGACATTAGGTACGATGTGTCTTTCTTTAATAAATAAAAATGTTAATCGTTTATAATATTGCTGTGGTACACACTTCACACCACCAGTTACAACCAACGTCATTTTGACCGTGCGTACGTGGTATTTGTAGTGGGTTGGGGTTTTTTTAAGCCCCACCCCTTTACGCAAATTATAACATTACATTTGTGCCATCTTTCAGTCGGCGGTCTGATCGTGCGATTTGGCAGCTAAACCGCTAATCTCTTCACGTCGTGATCATGCGAATAATGATCTTACAATCGCAGTATTAAGATAACGAAGTTTGTTTCATGAGATTCATTAAGATTCCTCAAAACTCCTCTTTCAGTCACAGTTGGACTTTCATATATGCCGTAGTTCCGATTTCATCACCGCGTTTGCGTACGATGACATGTGACAGGAAAATAATTGCATGAGAACGGTTCCTCTTTTTAATGCTAATGTTGACTCCGAGGCGAGGTCTCCGTCTGTGTGTTCTCTACAAAAAAAAAAAAACACCAGCAAGGCTTCCTGAATCACAGCGAATTAGACATGGCCTTTTCAGTTTAATCAAAATTTTCATTACATGCCGTGTGAACTATGAGAAGTGTTTCTAATGGAATTACGCTCCGGCTTGTGGGTTGTTTAAAAAAAAAAAAAAAAAAAAAAAACGTGGCACGCAGGAGAACGTAGTTGAGAGTATTTTGATGCTTCAGAGTACACGTACTACACCGTTAGAACATCTTCAAACTACTAAGTGTTTGTCGGTTGTCCTGCTGCGAGAAGTAGAGCTCTGTGTAGAACCTTACGGCAGTATTTCCCAATCAGAAAGTACGTTAGAAGACTCGGAACACTTAATCACTTATCTGATGTCCTTTTAAAGAACGCTTTTTTTTCTTTCTCTAGAACGTACCGAGTACCCAGACGAGCAATGATTGAGTTTGTTCCACACACTTACCCAGGTTTTTAAGGCGTTACTGGATAAAATGTTCCACATGAAATGCTTAATTGTTTTGGAATTGAAACCTTTGAAATGTTCTGTGTAGAATACTACAACATAGATTTTGTGCTCAGAAATGGTCCCAAGTAGAACATTTTTTTTTTACTGTAAGAACCCTTAATTATTCAATGAACCCTAGAATAATGTTGTATAATTAAGTGTTCTTCGTTTCTTCTTGGACCTCTTAAAGGTTCTGTGTAGACCCTTACAACAAAGTGTACTATTACAAGTTCTACTATCAGTAATAGAAGCCCTGAAAAACCTTTCAAGAACACTTTTCCCCCTGAGACTGTATTAACTGAGTGATCAACATATTTAGAGCCTTTGCAGCATTCTAGCAAGAGCCCTTTTTTGGAAGTCAAGTACTCAACGGTTCCACTTGCTTTCAGACAGGAAAATATTTAGCTGTGAGATTCTTCATTGAACCTTTAAGAGTTCCAAAGGACTCATTTTTTGGAAGCGAAGTAACCTTAATTATCCAAAATTATTGAAGGGTCCATTGTAAAACTATTATTCCTTCAATTGGAACCTTTTAAGGTTCTATGTAGAATCCTACAGCAAACCATCAGAGATGGTTCCAAGTAGAAGCTAAGAATCCTTAATTATTTAAGAACAAACTACTCTGGGTAATTAACGATTCTTAGCTTCCAAAAAAAAAAGTCTTCTTTTAAAGTTTCCACGTATTTTTATGTCAGAAAGCGTTCCAAGTGGAATCTTTGTTTCAGAACCCTTCAGTTAGCTAATGAACCCACTAAAGAACCCATGAAAAACTCTTAAGGGCTCCAAGTATTCTGTACCACACATTTACCCAGTTAATACGTGCACTTTATTCTAAAGTTGTACATAGACTTTTAAAGGGTTCCTACCAAAGAACTACTTTTGGACGCCAAGAACAATTTATGGGGCTGAAATTCCTTAAGGAATAATTAAGGATTCTTAACTTCCAAAAAAAAAAAAAAAAAGAGGGGTTCTCATGAAATCCTTTCTGACTTTAAAAAAAAAAAAAAAAACCTCTATACAAAAACTTTAAGGTTTCCAACAAAAGACCTTAAGGGTTCTAAAAAAACATTTTGTACCACACACACTTACCCGATTAATGGTTAATACATACACTCTTAGAAAAAATGGTTCTTCAAGGGTTCTTCAGGAGTTCCTTTTTAAATCTTTCAATAGTTTATAGTTCTACTTGGAACTTTCTCCAACAAGGAAACGGTGAACAAGCTGAGGAACCCTTAAAGAAGAGCAATAGATGAATATTGAAAGAGCATTATGGTGGTTTTTTTGGTTTTAGTCGTACAGTATTATCACATCACAAACCAAAATAATGGGATATGGGTGGAAAAGCAGCTATGAATACCGGTTCACATACTTGAATAAAGTTACTTCCTGTCAACTGCCTCCCACCGATCTCCCAGAATTCCACGCACAACATTAAAAGGTGATTACAGTTCAAGAAAACGAGTTGAAACGAATAACGCATTACCATTTAAGGGCGTCGTGTCTTAATTACGATCCCCACCTGAAAGATTTCAAGGGCCTCCTTCTAATCTCCCATTATCTAATCTCCCGTAGTCAACTTGACCTGGCCATTTCCTCCTCGCCTGAATCTGTCAATACCGTAACGGCCATTTTGTTACTCCGGTAAAGTTCCTTAGTTGAGGAATAGAGACCGTAGCACTGCAGAGACTGTTCCGCTGAAACTGGAGACTCCTTCCATACGGTGAAGATTTCTGTATCGATGTTTCCCTTTGTTAAATAACAACACGTTTTTGTGCGTTTATTATTCATCCACCGTACTAACTAAACTACACCCCGCGACACAGTCGTTACTATACGCACTAACGATAACAGTTCTTCTGTAGCGAATACGTCATTGAAATATCGAAACTTTACATTTATCCTAAGCGGAGAAGTGTGACCGAGTTCGTGGAAAGGACAAAAACTTAAACGTAGCTTTGCTTGAAGGAACATTTTAAAGGGAATAGTCATCGAGGGAATTGCCTGTAATGCTCAGCATGGGAAAAGGAAGCATTAGTCATTAAAGTCAGGGTTTTCAGACCAGCACTTTACCACAAGATCTCTTTTTTTTTTTTTTTTTTCCTTTCTTTTCCTTTCTGTTCTCAGTCTCTATTGATTAGTCATAATACCCAGTTTCGTCATACGGCCTCGGGGAAGCACTGTTAATCGGTTACGCAATATATTCTGATATTTAACACTGGAAACGTAACGATCCGAAACGATCACGATGACTCGATGATCTTTCACAGTTTATCCGTAGGAACATGTTGTAGTTTATATCCAGTCTATAAGCTCAAACGCAAGCACGCCGATGATGTTTCGTTAATATTTAAATGCTAACATTACCGACGTATGACAAATTTGTCGTTGTTGTAGGATATTTGGGAGAATACAATTTCTTTCGAGCCACACTTTGGTACTAAACTGTATTTATCCATGTTGGTGGGATGGTGCCTTTTGTCATGTGGAGTAACATGTACACTACATATGTACCACCCTACACTCTCAGAAATAAAGGTACCTTTGTCTTGTTGCTTGGGTGGTTCCATGAAGGGTGCATGTTTTGGACCGTTTCGCTAAGAAAGAGCACCTGGAGAGTTCAAGGTTCAGTGAGTTCAGATTATTTATTTATTTATAAAGGTTTCCAGGCAAATGATGAACACTAAAGGTACAAAACATGCATCCTTTCATGGTAGCACTCCAGCGACAAGGTAAACTACAGTCAAGTACCCTTTTTGTTGGAAGTGCATGTGAAGATGTGCAAGTCTTAATAATTTCAATATTGTACACCGCACTCTCAGGGGGATAAAATGGGTACTAAACTGTACTTTCTCTTGTCTCTGGAGTGGAATCAATCAATGGTGTACCTTAAGTACTATTTTTTTTTTTTCTTTCTTTACTCGAGTGTTATTTACCATGAGTACTCATACTTGGGTAAGTACTTGTTAGAGATCTCAAATGCCATGAAAATATCTTCACACGCTTTCTTACTCAGATGTTGCTAATATAATATATATATAAACAAAAACATCACTTATAACAGAGTCTGGTCCATTTGTTGGTAGTCAGGTTATTAAACGTTGGTGAACCAAATTCTCGGTTTGCCCGAATTGTATCAGAGTATTTTAATACGAGTAATAAAAATTAAAAAATAAATGTTGAGGAACCATGTCTGGACTGGTGAATCACTCTTAAATACCTGAGTGAGTTTAAATGTGGATGTTTTCTGCCTCCTTATTTCTATTCTCTCTCTCTCTCTCTCTCTCTCTCTCTCTCTCTCTCTCTCTCTCTCTCATACACACACACACACACACACTCAGAAATAAAAGGTACCAAACTGTACTTGTCCTTATCGCTCGGGTGGTACCATTGGTACTTTTAGTATGCACCTGGGTAAAGTACAGTACAGTCTGGTACCTTTCTCTTCTAAGAGTGTGTGGGTGTACGCACGTGCCAGTCCACGTTATTTTTCCATCTAAATTAATTATGCACAACTCATTACCCCCTCCCCCTGAGTAAAGCCCGCGCGACCAGTGGGGCAGTAATGGAGCAATTTGGGACGCGACCCAAGTTACCAAGCCTGTCGGGGTTGTTTTGTTCCCCCTCCCCCTCGCGCCTGCCAGGGACGCTTTGCGTGATGAGCGCGAGCGCACGCACATTAAAGCACCGACCGGCCGGGTAGTAGAGGAGCTCGCGCTGATGGGCCTGCATTCAAAAACCCCTTTCTCTCGCTCTCTCTCCCCCCTCTCTCTCCCTCTCTCTTTCTTCCCCCCGCCTTTTCGTCTTCTTTTTCTCAGCGGGAATCACGGAGCAACACAATGGGGAGCTGGAGGGAGGGATGGAGGGTAGGAGGGCGCGCGAGGGGAGATCGGATTAAGTAGCAAATCAGCGCGCGCGCGCGCGCGCCCGCACACACACACGCACACACGGTGCATTTAGTTTGCATTTTGAATGGAAGTGTGCTCAAAGCCACAGAGTTGGTGCTGCGGGGGAAAATAACGTTGACGTGTGGATTGATAACGTGTGTGTGTGTGTGTGTGTGTGTGTGTGTGTTGATGATGATGATGATGATGAAGATACAGGTTACCGTACTGCATGTAAACCCGCGCAACCCATCCAAACTGCTAAATCGAAACTTTGTAAGCCTATATAATAACCAAAAGCCTTTTTATTATTTATACAAGATCATTAATTAATGAATATGCAAATATAGTTAAGTGGCAAAGGTAGCATAAAACACACACACACACACACACACACAAAAACCCGACAGGTGATAAAAACATTAGCAAAACATTGAGTGTGTTTGGTTTCTCTGATGTTCCTTTGGTAAGATTGTTTTGTTAAAATATAAACAAGCCCAAGAGGCCCCTAGCACCACGTTTTGTGCTTGTTGTAGTGTACACACACACACACACACACTTCATCTTCTTGGAATTCTTTTTTTTAACGTGTAGAAAAATCGAGTCTTTCATTAAAAAAAGGAGAGGGCACTCGACTCTATATGACTGGAAATGGCCTTTGAGTGTGAATAGTCTATAATACAGTGTATATCATTATATAAGGTCTGTGTGTGTGGTATGTAGAGTACTCTATCAACTAAATAACACTCCACTATACAGTACACACATTGTTCCAGTCACACACCTGCTGCTCCAACAATAACAACAACAACAACAACAACAATGACCCAGTGCACAGGCCGAGATCACTAAACACACTCGTGTTCGTTTAGGAGGGAAAGGAGGAGCAAAACTCGGTGTACATCTGTAACTACACTGTCATGAATGATACTCAGTAATTCTAATACAGGACTCATTTCCCTCACTTGTTTGAAAGGAAGAAAGAAAGGGAATAAAAAGCACAAAAAAAGAAGAACAAAGGGGGAGGAATGGATGGATGGATGGATAGAAAAATAAAGAAAAATGCTAAGCAGATTGAGAAATGCAATGAAGGAGAGATGGAAGGAGGGAAATAAAAAGGGGGAAATGCAAAAAAAGAAGAACAAGTAGATGGATAGAAAAGAGAAAAATCAAAAATTATATATAGAGAGAGAAAATAGAAAAATAAAGAAAAAAGCTAAGCAGATGGAAAAATGCAAAGAAAGAAAGGTCGGTCTAAAACAAAGCAGGAAATTTGATAGATAGATAGATGCACGAGAGAGAAGGGAGAAATAAATAAATAAATAAATAAATAAATAAATAGCACAAACCAAAGAAAAAATGGAAAGGGTTAAAAAAGAGAAATAAAGTAAAAAAGCAAGCAAAAAGAAGAAAAGTTATTATTTTTTTTAAAAATGTAGAGCGCGTGGGGGAGGGTAATCCCACACACGCACGCACACACACACCACCTTCCCCTAGTTAGGCCTTAAGCTAGTCCCATTTCCGCCCCCAGCTCGCGCTATTATCGCTCTTCCTCCGTAAACACCGGGCCCGGTGCGAGCGGGCGCGCGCGTGGAGCTCCGGTATTAAAGCAGCGCACGCGGGACTTTTCTTTGTTTGAACTCGAGCCGGTTTTACCGCTGAAACATTCCTCCGCCTCGGCTTTACGGCTGCTTTAATCCTCCTCGCGCTCAGTAACGATGCCGCGTGTGTAATATATATATATATATATATATATATTTTCTTCTGACGTTGTCGTCTCCGTTATTGTCTTTAATCACGTGACTGCGCGGTCAAAGCTCAGGAGGCTCACGCGCTGAAATAAACACTGAATTGATCTCATCTACAAAATAAAATCTACTCGTCTTTAATCCGAGCTGATCCTTTCATCCTTCTTTCCTCCACCATTCCTTTCCTTCATCCATTCTTTTTCTTTCTTACTTCTAACTTTTCTCCCTCAACCACTTATTTCTTTCTTTTACCATTTCTCTGTCCATCCTTTTTTCTTTTCTCTATCCTCCTTCAATCCTTTCTCTCTTTTTCTTTCTTTCTTTCTTTCTGTCTGTCTGTCTGTGCCTTTATTTCTGTATTTCAACCTTCTTCTATCTATTCCTTCCATTCTTTATTATTTATCAGTTATTATTATTATTATAATAACAACAA